>NW_024067824.1:0-300000 GCF_009389715.1 Phoenix dactylifera | reverse complement strand
TTACAAAATTGGAAGTCGGCCACTCAAGGGCCGACCCCGGATACAATGAAAAAGAAAAGGAAAATATGCTAAGTCCTAAGCGGCGGGAGCCACATCCGGGGGGTCATCCGGCACATTGATGACCTCATGATCTTCCTCCGGAACAGGCTCGGGGCCGGGAGCAGGAGCTTCGGGCGCCGCCTCCGGGACAGCGTCGATCTCGGCCGCCGGAGCCGCCTCCATGACACCGTCCGCCTCGGCTACCCCCGTCGAAGGCTCGGCGGGGTCCTGCTCGTATATTCCCGCCTCGGACGTCAGGATGGCAGGAAGGGCTTGCACGTCGGACCCCCAGCCCCGGTCCTCCCTCGGACGGACCGTCGAGAAGTCGTACTGAGGGCAGTACCGGCGCACCTGCTCTCGGAATTTCTCGAAGCCTCGAAGGAAACCGTCGACCGTCTCCTCCTCCAACATGTCGCGGAACTCTTGCGACTCTTTGAAGAGTTCCACAGCATGCTCGGCTCGTTCGAGGGCCCTCCTCTCCCGGGCCTCAAGTTGCCCGAGTCGGAGGCGGAAGACCCCCTCCTCATACTCGAGGGCCGCGACTCTGGCCTGGACCTCCCCTAAGCGCGCCTCCGTGCCGCGCATGGTTGCCCTGGTCAGGGCATGAGCCGCCTTCTCCTCCTCGAGCGCCCCCACCATGGCAAGGCGCTCAGCCTCGGTGGCTGTCCACCGAGCCTCGGCCGCGGCCAACGCCGCCTCCAGCTCGGCGACTCTTTTCTTGGCCGGCTCCAGTTGCTGGCCGAGCTGTTGAACTTCTTCCCGATACCCATGGGCGATGAACGCCATGGTGTCGAGCTCGAGAATATGCTGAAAAGAAAGAAACGAGGGTATTGTGAGTTAAAAAGCACATATGTACGCTAAAAACTCGGGAAAATTAAGAAGGAAGCTTACCCGGGCGGTGTTGCAGTAAGCACTGCCGACGACCTCCTCCAGCGAAATACCCCGGAACACGGCCCGGTCCGCTGGAAGCACCGCACGCCGCAACATGGAGCGTGCGACCTCAGCATCTTGAAAGGCCGAGCGCCCCTCGGGAATAGAAGAGTCCGGCTCGACCGACTCTTCTCGGAAAGCCCGGGAAGAGCTCGGCACGATCGAACCCGAGGTCCCGGAGCCGCTCGCCTCGGTGCCTCGGGTAAGCCCGGGTCCTGGCTGCTGCGGCCGGACCACGGACGGCTCCCCCCGCTGGGCAAGGGGGGTAGGGCAAGGATGGGCCGACGGGCCCGCATCACCAACAACCCGCTCCCGCCTCGGGTCAGCTGCAGGGGCCCCCGCCTCGGGGCCACTCGTCCCGGCCGACGAAGAAGCGCCGTCCGTCCTCGCCCTCTTCCGAGGCTGGGGCGCAGCACCCCCGGCCTCGGCCTCTCGCCTCCTCAGGCGAGAGAAAAGTGATGTGTTGCTGGTCGGCATGCGTGGAATATCTGAAATCAAGAATTTTGTTAAGAGTCAGACCAGTGACCATAAAGACGGAGAACAAGAAATAAATAAATAGAATAACGCAACCGCCCTTACCCTCGGGGCGCGCCGAGCTCAGACCCACGCTCGCCAGGGCGTCCTCCCGCAGGAGCTCGGTCAGGTCGTTGCCCCTCCCGAGGGCTCGCAAAGAGTCTAGGGTCCTCAGCTCCCTCCCCGTGGGCTCGGAGAGTTTGTTGAGGGCCTTCAGCCGAGGGTGTCCCCACCTTGGCTCGAACCCCCAAGGCGCCGCAGACGCCAGAAAGAAAAACTTCCTCTTCCACTCGTGAATCGAGGAAGGGGCGCTCCGGAAGAGTGACATACCGCCCCGAAAGGCGAAATATAACCACCCTACGTCCGCCGGGTTTTTCTTTAACAGAAAACACCGGCGAAAAAGGCCTACCGAAATCGGGATCCCGTGCCCGAGGCACAGGGATAAAAACCCGATTATGGTCCTCCATGAGTTCGGAGCCAACTGCGCCGGGACGAGCTGGTACTCGGCCAGCAAGTTGCTCACGAACTCATGGGCGGGAAAACGCAGGCCCGCCCAAAGTGTCTCGCGGTAAACCGCGATCCGACCTGGGGGCGGCTGCGTCACCCTGTCCTCCGGCCCTGCGGTTTCAAGGCGAAACCCGGGCTGGAAGAAGAAACGGGAGCGGATTAACTCCAGCTCCTCTTCCGACAGACTCGACCCAACCTCTTCGGGACCGGAACCCATTCTCACAGAAGAGTGGAGCAAAAGTTAAGAGTAGAAAATGGAAGTTGACGAGGAGAAGAAAAGAGGAAACCCTAGTGAAAACAGGAAGAAAACCTACTGGACATTGCCGGAAATCGCTCCGGGCACCACCGGCAAGATTCAGCTGAGGGAGAAAGCAGGGGGGAAAGACGACGAAAATAAGAGGCAGCCAAACAAGACCTTTAGGGCAGACTCGTGGGGTTTATATAGACCCCCCTGACGGCCCAGATCGATGAGGTCGGTTCCCATCCCCCCGATCGGGTTGCGCCACGTGTCGACCTCGGAAGCCGAGGCACCGTATTCACTCCGGTTTAATAAATCGGATACGAAATCGAAGCGTTGTCCCATCGGATCTCGGGGCCTCATCATGGGTCCACAGAATCAAATCGTCTTGAGGAACGAGCGGACGCAACCCCCGCTCCCCTCGTTTAATAAGATCTGGGACACGTGGAGCCCCGATGAGGCCTCCACTTCTTCGGAACTATGATCCAGTAACATGAAATCGGAAGCGTCCGATCTCGGGTCGCGCCGCGTGTCCGTTTCAAACCCCGTAACGGCACACTCATTAATGAGCCAGAAGCGTCAATTACGGAATCGAGACACCGCCTCGACGAGCTCGAGGTCCTCCATCATTAATCCGCCGTAAAATGATCCTGGCGATTCAAGAAGCATGATGATACGAGCTCCATCATTAGCTCACCGAATAAAGCAGCCTCGAGACGCCAAAGGGCGCATATCTCACCAGGAAAGCTCCAGAAAGCACAAGGGGGCGGGCGAGACCTTCCCCCCAACCTTAGTGACAGACTTTACTTCCCACGTCCGAGCCCCACAAGCCGCTCGAACTCGGAAGTCGGGGGGTAGTGTTGGGGGGAATAAAGTTTCCCCCCAAATGACATAAATGCCCCTAAGAAGCCGTACAACCTCCGACCCCGGACAGCCGAAGTCAGCGTCCGACCTCGGAATGCTCGGCCACAAGACGACCGACCCCGAAACCTCCGACTTAAGAGAAACCCCAATGTCCGAGGACCGTACTCTAACACCCCTCCGGCATTTATTGCGCATGGCCGCTGTAATCTTCCGGCACACTCAACAATAAATGCGGATCTCCGGCTTACTCCACCATTAATGCGGATCTCCGGCTTACTCCATAATAAATGCGGATCTCCGACTTACTCCACAATAAATGCGCATGGCTCCTGACATCTACGGATCCCCAGCTCTCCACGGCAAATCGACCCAGCAGGGTCTAGTCGACTATGATCAGTCTGATCTCGGCCATACCGCCGACATCAGTGCAATGATTCGCCTGACCGAGCGCCGACCTGAACAACATGCCAAGCCGTACTACGGCCTCGCCCTGTTACATCACAGGTAAACCGACCCCCGCATATAAAAGGGAGCCTTGGCCTCTCAAGAGGGGATTGGAACATTCATACACCCAAAAATCACTGTTTATCTCCTTCTCCCTACCATTTGCCCCCTCCCTGACTTGAGCGTCGGAGGGCCGGCGCCGGAGAACCCGGCCACCGGTTCGTGTGCAGGCACCCGGACGGAGGACGCCGCCAGCTAACGGATCGCCGCCCCGCTGCGGGACCTGCTGCTCCTTCTCTCCGACCGCCCCGGACGGAGGACGCCGCCAGCCAACGGATCGCCGCCCCGCCGTGAGAAACCGCCGCTCCCTCTCCTCGACCGAAGATTGCCCCCGGGTCCAATTTCCAGCAACACTTTATAATAAATATTAATTGATATTATTTTACTACATGAATAGAGTAAGAGTTGCCAAAAAAGAAAAAGACATGTAATTAAACACTAGAACCCATAGACTTGTGGCTATCTTAAAACCTTTAATTTAGGTGATATCGAGTACCTTCATATATACTATATATAATGGTAGACTTGGCTATAGTCGAGTGGATTTCCACTCAAATTTGATTAGGTCAAAATCGGATGATACAAATCTCGTATCAATAATTTAAATGTTGAATATGATCTACTACTTCTAAATTGCTTATATACCAAAAATCATATGATTTGGAGACTCCCAACCTATATATCAAGTAGTTAAAAGATAGACAATTTAAATAATATAAATAATATGTGTATATATATATATATAATATTTGACCACTTTATACATAGACTAAGAGTTTTAAAATCATATAATTTTGGATATGTAAGCATTTTAGAGGTAGTAGATCACATCAGCAGCTTGAATTATTAATGTGGGATTCTAGATTTGAGTAGAGATCCACTCAAGGGTGGCCAAATCCCTTTCTATTAAAATCATATATATATAAATTATTAATAGAAAGGGAGATAATATACATTACATACTAATTCTCCAAAGAAGGAGTTGTATCTCCCCACTTTAAAAACCAACCAAATATCCAAAGTGGTTAGAAGTGATTTTCTATACCATGTAATCAAGTGTCTGAAGTCATTAAATTTCAACAATCTTTCTTTTCCAGCAAAACAAACAATAAAATAGCTCACTTTCAAAACGGGCACTCTACAGAAACTGCTTCTTTGTATAGTGTCTAAAATTCACTCCAATCTACTTGCACAACCTAACTGGCCCTAGAATGCATGATGATATCTTCCTCCATTTCTAAAAAAATGAAAGAGAAAAACACAAACAACAATACAACCTTCTAACGCTCTGCCCCCCACATAGATTTCCTGGTTCCCATGAAGCAATGGCTCGAGGGAACTTTACTCAAGGATAGACACAGCATTCATTTGCCTATTCATTGCAACTCATGAGCTTGCTCAAGAAGCTTATTGGCATTGAATCATTGGCAGATTAGCCTCAGTTCCACTACCATGGATGGAGAACAATGCTCCACCCGAAGCTCCTCTTCCAACATAGTGCAAATATGTGCAGCACTTAAACTCTGTGCAAATAACTAAAATGAAACAGCTAGCACATGTTTGCAGCCCTAAACTCCTGATCACAACAAGCAACTGAGGAAGAAGAAATAGTGCAAGTGCAAGCATGAACCAAACCCACACTCACTCTAGACAAGCGTCGTCACTACAACAAAAGAGATGTTTGCCGACTCTAAATTGCCGACGCTAGATAAAAGCGTCGGCAATTTTTTTTCTTGCAACAGTAAATGCCGACGCTTTGGGAGAGCGTCGGTAAAAAATCTTTCGCCGACGCTTTGGATGGATTCACCGACGCAAATAAGCATCGGCATAGGGGAGAAATGCGACGACGCTTATAAGCGTCGTCGGACATCATATCTCCCACCGCAAAACCCGATCGACCCTCTCCCTCCGCAGCCTTAAATCCCTTATAGCTCACGCCGACCGACTCTCCCCTCCCTCCGCCGATCTCAGCCATTCCCCTCCTTCGAGCGACCCCAGGAGGGGACAATCGGCCTCCACCCTCTGCCACCGCCGCCCGAAACCCTCCGTCGCCGGCCCGCCGTCCTCTGCGATGATCCCTTCGGCCGCTTCCGCCTCCTCTGGGCCCTCGCGGGACCATACGGAGGACCTCCCTAACGACTGCCTGGCCCTCATCTTCCAGTCCCTCGGCTCCGGCGACCGCAAGCGGTGCTCCCTCGTTGCCGGCGATGGCTCGTCGTCGAGGGTCAGAGCCGCCACCGCCTCTCCCTAGACTCCCGTGCCGCCCTCCTGGAGGCCGCCCCGTCCCTCTTCTCCCGCTTCGACGGCGTATCCAAGCTTGCCCTCAAATGCGACCGCCGCTCCGACAGCATCGGTGACGAGGCCCTCGACCTGATCTCCCTCCGCTGCCCCAACCTCACCCGCCTCAAGCTCCGCGCCTGCCGTGCCCTCACGGAGCGGGGCATGGCCGCGCTCGCCAAGCACTGCCCCAATCTCCGCAAGCTCTCGTGCGGCTCCTGCACCTTCGGCGCCAAGGGCGTGGAGGCCGTCCTCCGGGGGTGCCCCCTCCTGGAGGAGATCTCCATCAAGCGCCTTCGTGGCTGGATTTGGTGAGGGAGTTATTTGATCTAATGGCAGAAAGAGGTGTGGTTTCTTGGAGCTGCATGATTTCGGGCTATGCAGAGTAACAGGTTCATGAAGGCTCTGCACCTCTTTAAAGTGATGCAACTGGAGAAGAGTGCAAAGCCAGATGTGATGGTATTAAACAATGCTGCTATAGTTTTTGTTAGCTGATGGTGCTTTAATATTAAAGTTTTACTACATTTAAATGCCCTAGTGGTTGCAATTAGATTTATTGTTTGGTGATTGAGTGATTCTATGCCAAATTAATGTCATTTCTTGCAGAAAGCTGCAATCAAGAAGATGGATATGCAATCATCTAAAGAATTCTTTGCAGAACTGAACGTTCTGACCCATGTTCATCACTTCAATTTGGCAAGTTGACTACTCTTTTTAGCATGCTGTAACATATATCCTTTTCTTGGGAGAATGAACTAGACCAGCAAATGTCTATTTAACGATCATGGCCAAATGCATTTTCGTTTCATTTGTTAGCTCTCTCTTTGTCCACTCATTAAAAATATGATAGTCTGATACGATTATTTGGCCTCATTGTAGTAATATCATTTATTTTTTAAAAAATATTTTATAATTCTATAGCTTATGCTTAAATGCAGGTGCGTTTATTAGGCTATTGCATCAAGGACTCTTTATTTCTTGTTTATGAATATATTGAGAATGGCAATTTAAGCCAACATTTGCGTGGGTCAGGTAAATGCACCGGTGCACATTTCTAGCATCCTCAAACTGCAAACCGATTTATTTCTTATTAATCTATAAACTAAGTTTAACAGCTCCTACTGATGTATCCGCTTTCAGGCAGGAATCCACTGCCATGGTCTGCTAGAGTTCAGATTGCTCTTGATTCGGCAAGGGGTTTAGAGTATATTCATGAGCATACAGTTCCACAATATATACATCGTGATATCAAATCAGCAAACATTTTGATAGACAAGAATTTCCGTGGAAAGGTTGCCATTGTTCCTGTCACCTGGAAAGCTGAACATCCACATGCATTTTATAATATTTGTGTGCTTTTCATGCAGGTTGCAGATTTTGGGTTAACAAAACTTTCTGAATTTGGAATTTTGCCAGATCCTACTCGTGCTGTTGGAACATTTGGTTACATGCCTCCAGAGTGAGATTTTTATTCTGACATTTTTAATAATCAAATTGTTATTATGTGTCACAGTATGTGCTAATGTTCTTTTTGCTTTTCCATACCCCTGATTATTCTTAATCCCTTATATTTAAGTTGGTGAACGGACCTTGCATACCTTAGAAAAATGTGGGTACCAAATCCATGTGATTATTTAAACTATGGAACCCTTTTAAAAATGACTTTTTTTGGACTTGACAGCTGCTTCAGTTTGTCCTGAATTATCAGTAGTATCTAATAAAAAGGAACCTGCTGAAATGGAATAGACATATCTCATCATATTTCTTCACTTCTTCTTTGGCCTCCCTCCTTAAATTGGGGTTAATTGGTCTATTTTCCTTTATCCTCAAAACTATGGCAGATTTGGGTGGCAACAAAATAATGCTGCGACGGCATAGTTCTCAGTAACTTCCAAGTTGGTGGTGGTGACAAGATGACTCTTCTGCTCCTAGAGCAAAATTTCACTGCTTTTTCAATAAGAAGATTTTTGCATGAATATGGTGGAGCTGTTCTCCTCGCTTTCAATAGTATTATTTGCTACCTCTCATCCATTCCACTGTTCTCTATGAAATCTTGAATATTTTAGACTTTATATTGCTTACTGGATGCTTGGTGTTCCATATAGCTTTATTCCATTGTCCGGTCAATTGGTGTAAGCTATCCCAATGAGTCTTGGGTGGAAAACTACAGTTTAAAGATAGTTGCATATGTTTAAGTTTTCATCCATCCTCCCTGTTTGGTAAATTCTTGCCAGAAATTGTCATTACATTGTCTAGCTCTAATCAGCAAATACTTGTATATTACTTCTTATATTTGGAAACTTTACTGAGAACCATATTCTGGCACTGTATGTTCTTTTTTTGGGAATTTGAACATATAATTTGCAATTTTTTTGCAGGTATGCTCAGTTAGGTGATGTCTCTACAAAAGTGGATGTATATGCATTTGGTGTTGTCCTATATGAACTTATTTCAGCCAAAGAAGCTGTGGTGAAGGCAGGAGCGGCAACAGAATTTATGGGCTTAGTTGCTCTGGTTAGTATCTCTAATCGTGTTTCCTTGTAATATTTTTACTAGCTTTTCTTCTACTTGATGCTTCTCTCTTGTATGAAAGCTAAAATACTTGGCTTCCTCCAGTATTACTGGTTGGAGTATCGGCATTTCTAATGCTGAAAGCTATCTATCTGATCGTAGGATCAGATTTTTGTCATGGCACAGTCCATCTTTTTGCCTTCTTACCTCACAATGGATCTCTGCTGACAAAACTGAACTTTATGGCACATGGAATGCTGGACTTTAGTTCATCATGCGAGAAATAAAATTTTTAAATGGAACTTAGTATGTCAACCTTTTTTTTTTTTTTTTTGCTACAACCGATGACTAGTATGTTAACTCTTTATCCTATCTTTTATCCGACAGTTTGAGGATGCTCTTGGCCAACCCGAACCGAGAGAGCATTTGCGAAAACTGGTTGATCCAAGGCTAGGTGACAACTACCCGATCGACTCGGTTTATAAGGTGCATACGCAGCTCGCTGTAAAATGTTTAACCAAATTAATCTTAGCAATCATTTCCTTCTATAACTATTTTCTCTGTTTGTTTTCTTTTTTTTCAGATGGCCCAGCTTGCTAAGGCCTGCACCCAGCTGGAGCCTCAACTGAGGCCAAGCATGCGATCCATTGTGGTTGCATTGATGATACTATCATCCTCTACCGAGGATTTGGACATTGATGCCTTATATGGAAACCCAGCTCTCGCCAATCTCATGTCAGGAAGGTAGGTTAGTTCATGCTTACCTTCTCTGCATGTCATGTTTGTGAAGGGTTGCAAGCTTTGTAAGTGGTGCATTCACCACAGCCTATTAGAGGAAATCTGGCCGCTAGCAGTTTGACCAAATGTATTAGTTTCACGATAACCACTGATTGTATCAATCTTTATTTAAATAATCCCATGTCATGAAATTGCATGGTGTTGGATGTATTCAATAAAACTTTCCATAAAAAAGAGAATTTATGGAAAAAATGATTTATCTCTGTGCTTCTGAAACATTTGATGAACAAGAGATACTGTGTCCAAATTCTCAATAATCAGTAAGCAGGCTCTTATGAAAAGTTTTGATGAATGAGGGTAGAATGCTGCAAAGACCACAGAATATTCCAGACTAGGGCTTATAGCCTAATTATTTATTCTCAACAAGATTTCAAGCTCCGCTTATAGGGGGTTGGCTGCATTCACCTTGAAATGGAGGCCTCGGGATGCTGCGTCGGCTTATAGCCACAATGTTATTATCATATTTTTTTTAAAAAATAATAATATTTTAACGACGCTTTAAAGCGTCGTTAAAATAACGAAATTTTTTTAAAAAAATAATATTCTAACGACGCTTTAAAGCGTCGTTAAAATAACAAAATTTTAGGCAAAAAAAAATAAAATTCTAACGACGCGTTAGAGCGTCGTTACAATCACGAAATTTTTTAAAAAAAAATAATATGCTAACGACGCTTTAAAGCGTCGTTAAAATCACATTTAACGACGCTTTAAAGCGTCGCTAAAAAGCGTCGCTAATTTCCGACGCTTTTCAAAGCGTCGGAAAATATTTTCTCCACTGTAGCATAGGCGACGCTTTGCCGACGCTTAGGAAAGCGTCGGGAGGGTTTTTACCGACGCTTAAAAGCGTCGCTAAAGGCCAAAAAAAGCGTCGCTAATGCCCAATTTCCTTGTAGTGCCTAGACTATTGTTGTGTAAAACACAAGATCCAAACGACGAACAGAACAATGCACAGAATTGAGAGAGGAAGAGGAAGAGGAATTGAACACTGAAATTTTACATAGTTCGGCAATGTGGCTATGTCCACGGGAGCAAAACAACTATCTCCCAAATAACAAGAGTTATAAGATATTTATAGTTAAACCCGAGCCCTAGAGTCCCAACCCCTATCAACATCCATGTTAGAATAAAATATTACATAATTATCCCAAAAATAAACATATCTCGTCGCTTCGCTCCATTTCGAGTGTACCACTCAAATAAGAATACCTTAATATGAGCCATTTACTCTAACAATCTCCACCTTGGCGAATATTCACGCCTTAAGAGAAAAATAACCTGGGACACCACCTGACGCCGATGGGTTGGAACACCTCCTCTCTAGCACCTAAAGATGTTAACCAAGTCCAAACAATGCTTGAACTTATCTGCAGTAACGGGTTTTGTCAATATATTTGCTGCATTTTTAGAAGTGTGAACTTTCTCAAGCAATATGTCACCGAAAAAAACCAACTCTCTGATCTTGTGAAACCTCATATCTATGTACTTGGTTCTCGCATGATACACCTGTTTCTTCACCAAATAGATCGCACTCTGTCTGTCACCATACAACTGAACTCCATCTTGCTGAATAGCCAGTTCCTTGACTAATTTCGTTAACCATAATGCTTCCTTGGCAGCCTCAGCTACTGACATATACTCTGACTCAGTCGTAGATAGTAAAACGAGAGACTAGCCATTGACCTCCAACTGATATGCCCTCTTGCAAGAGTGAATACGTAGCCTGTAGTCAACCTCTTGTCATCCAAGTCTCCTGCATAATCTACATCAACATATCCCATGACTAAAAGATCATCCTGCTGCCTGACAAACATGATACCATGTTTGTAGTACCCCTCAAGTATCTGAAAATCCACTTGACTGCATCCCAATGTTGTCTCTCTGAATTCACCATAAACTTGCTTACTGCGCTAACTGTATGCGCCAAATCCGGCTTAGTACAAACCATAGCATACATCAAACATCCCATTATATTAGGATATAGAACCTTTGACATATCTTCAATTCATTTTTCTGTCTTTGGGCACTATGAGGTAGACAATCTGAAGTGATTCGCTAAAGGTGTGCTCATTGGCTTTGCATTACCCATGCTGAACCTCTCCAACACCTTCTGTATATAACTATCCTAAGATAACCATAATTTTCTAAAATCTCTGTCCCTGCGAATCTCCATTCCAAGAATCTTCTTGGCCACGCCAAAATCCTTCAGGCGATCAGGTAGAGTACCGCGTCCAATATAGAAGTACCATTAAGGCGATCGGGTAGAGTACCGCGTCAAGTGGACAGATACTACGGTTTCTTGGTCCAAGACGCAGATCCCATTGAGCTTGATGAGAACAATGAGGATCCGATTACCTATATGGATGCTATGCAGAGGTCCGACTCTGAGTTATGGCTTAATGCCATGAGATTCGAAATGGAATCCATGGAAATCAATAGTGTATGGACACTAGTTGATCCACCCGAAGGGATAAAACCCATAGGGTGCAAATGGATCTTCAAAAGAAAGAGAGGCGCAGACGGAAAGGTGGAGACCTATAAAGCCCGTCTGGTTGCCAAGAGGTATCGTCAACGTTATAGTATCGACTATGACGAGACTTTTTCCCCTGTGGCAATGCTAAAATCTATTCGGATCATGCTTGCTATAGCAGCATATATGGATTATGAAATCTGGCAAATGGATGTGAAAACAGCTTTTCTAAATGGAGAGCTGGAAGAAGAGGTGTATATGATACAACCTGAGGGTTTCACATCCACAGACGAGTCCAAAGTATGCAAGCTACAAAGGTCCATTTATGGACTTAAGCAAGCTTCTCGAAGTTGGAACATATGTTTCGATAAAACTATCAAAACGTATGGCTTCGTTAAGAACGAAAAAGAACCTTGTGTCTACAAGTGGGCTAACGGTTCAGTGATCACATTCCTTGTCTTGTATGTGGATGACATTCTCCTAATTGGGAATGACATCCCTGCATTACAAAATGTAAAACTCTGGCTGTCATCACAGTTCTCTATGAAGGATCTGGGAGAAGCATCCTACATCCTAGGGATGAAGATCTATAGAGATAGATCTAAGAGATTGCTTGGATTGTCCCAATCCACGTACATCGATACTATGTTGAAGCGGTTCAACATGGAGAGTTCCAAGAAGGGCTATCTTCCGATAGGCCAAGGAATTTCTCTCTCTAAGAAAGATTGTCCGACAACTTCCGAGGAGAGAGAGCGTATGAGTAGAATCCCATATGCTTCTGCAGTAGGTTCTATCATGTACGCCATGACATGTACAAGACCGGATGTTGCTTACTCACTAGCAGTAGCGAGTAGGTATCAGTCTGATCCGGATGAGAACCATTGGAAGGTGGTGAAAACTATCCTTAAGTATTTGAGAAATACTAAGGACCAATGGTTAATCTATGGAGAATCTGACTTAAAACTTGCGGGGTTTACAGACTCTAGTTTTCAGTTAGACTATGATGACAGTAAGAGTATGTCAGAGGGCTGTCAATTTGGTTTAGAACCAAATAGGCTTGCTTTATTACAAAATGGGCTAACCCATTTTCTATTTGGCTAATCCCATTTGAATGGTGAACGGCTGACTTGTTTTAAACTCCTGTGGACCCATGGACCCTTAAGCTCATGGACCCTTAAGAGATGCTTATGAGCCGCGATGGAAAAGAAACGCCTGGGAGCAAAAACAGAGTCTTCTCCGTCCTTGGTTCAACGCCACACCGTGCCACCATCCGGACTCCATTCGGCTTGCCGTCTAGACCGGAATGTTCGGTTTTGAACCGGCTACATTCCGGTTCATTTAGATTTTCGAAATCTGGCACGTTTTCATGGATTCACTAGTTTTTTCCACCGTTTGTTTTTGAAACAAATGTTATGAAATTCATCATGAATGAATTCTTTAATGCTTGGCCAATAACGCCTCTTAACTCCTCTCAGCGTTGGCCTATTTGTAGGCCACCGTATCCTCTTAGAAGAGGAGAGGAAGAGAATTTTCTTGAGAAGAAATTGTCAGACAGAGAAGGAGATTTGATTCTGTGAAGAAGAAGAAGAAGAGAGAGGAGTCCTTTCTCTCTGGTGGTTTGGAGTTCGGCCCAGATCCAGTGTTCTCTCCTCCCTTCCATTCCCTCTGTGATCAAGATCAAGAGACGGGCATCGGTTCAGCTCAGGCGTATTGTGAAGAAACGGGAGGAAAGAAACCGAAGAAAGAAAGAAAGAGAAGAAAGAAAGAAATAGGAAGGTCCTTTTTCTAGATTTCCTTTCTTCCAAGGGTCTTTTTTGCAAAAAATTGTTTTGCACGAGTAAAGACATCATCCAACCTTCTTGCAAAGCTTGACGTGCGTGCGAAGTAGAGGGCTTGCAGATCCAGGCCTTGCAGAGCTACCTTCAGGGATCTAGATCCAGATCCAGATTCAAATTACCTCGACCAACTTCCGCTACGGGCTTGAGGTAATTTTACATAAAAGTTAAATTTAATATTTATAATTATTATAAATAAATAAAAAAATTAAAACTGATTTTCATGCCTGGCGTTCGATTTTATCGAACAACTCGAAAATTTTTTCCTTCAACTGGTATCAGAGCCAGGTTGGCCGATGGAATTGGCCTATAACATCTAGAATTATGCATGATTTAATTTTTAAATTTAGATTAGATCTAGATTTATTGATAAAATATCAATCTTGTGCTGAATTATAAGGTTGTCCTGCTATAAGGTTAATCCCTTATATTGAAAAGGTTGTCCTAGCACAAAATTGAGATTAATTTGTATCATAAAATAAATAGTTTATTTTTGTGAAATTATGCATAATTGATGTTTATGAAATTTTAGTTTTAAATTTATTATGACCACAAAGTTTAAATATAAATTGTTTATATTTGGAATAAATTGACACCTTGAATCCATGATCATAATGCATTTAATAAAGAATTAAATGTTGAATTTAAAATTTAAAATTTGAATTTCAAATAAAGATTTAAAATTCAAAATTTGAAATTCGAATTAAAATTTAAATTTGAACATGGGTTTTGGGGCATGGGTTAGCACAATCAGATTAGTTGACTAGGTTAGACCTAATCATGAAATCAAATTGAAATGGACTAACTTAAGAAACATGATTTAATCTAATCAATAGTTGAACTAGACTAAATCAAGCTTTATAAAATGATAAACTCAATAGTTGTAGTTTATTATATCCAAACATTTCAATTGGATCTGATTGTGGCTCAGTGGTCGAGCCCGAGTTCCTAAGGATAACCTAAATCAACTTGATAAACCAATTGGTGTCTAAGGTAAGTCGGCATTTGATCATGGTTTTTAATTAGGGCTACCTCTTACCTGGCCAACATAGTTGGTGTCTAGGAAAGAGGTTAATGGCGTAACCCTCCCATGATCTCTCTTACCTGGCCAATTTGGTCGATCAAGTTATGATTAAGGTACCTTGAGACTTGGCACTCACCCATGCCATCAAGAAAATCAGTGTGACTGATTTAGGTGTCTAATAGACCAATAAGAGCTAGTTCTCTATATGATTTGGTGAAATCAGTGGGAGGATTTAGAATTATCGATCAAGTTACATATCATTTAAAATCCTCTAAATTATTAGGTCCTTAAAATGATAAAGTTATATAGATAACTAGATCATAGTCTCCCATT
This sequence comes from Phoenix dactylifera, assembly GCF_009389715.1. Lineage (NCBI taxonomy): Eukaryota > Viridiplantae > Streptophyta > Magnoliopsida > Arecales > Arecaceae > Phoenix > Phoenix dactylifera. The sequence goes on along the minus strand of NW_024067824.1, from coordinate 285,160 downwards.
AAGGTGAATGATAATAGGTCCAATATTACAGTTGAACATGCAGGACGCTTCCGTCTGGTGTTCCTCTGAATACTGGAATTATCCTTCGTTATATGATAGCTTTTTGAACTATCTAATTGTGATTAGGTTGGCCGAGCCTTCCTCGGGCCTGATCATACATTAGGTAGTGTCATCGAGTTAGTTCATTAATGGTTGGACCTAACCAGGATTTTCAGTGGAGGCCTCCGCCTACTGATTACCACTTGGGGCAAAATTGATTGCTAGAAATTGTTTAGAGAAATAATTGGTAATGTACCTACCCTTAGATGCACATGGGTTGGCCGAGCCTTCCTCGGGCCCGTATGCAGTCTATGCGGATTCTAGTACCCACTAGGGAATTAAAGTAATTCCTCGAATTAAAGGTAGAGGCTATTAATTCGATTAAAATAGTGGAAGAAAACTTTAGACTAAAGTCCAAGTCTTTAGGATTAAATAAATCATATACTAATTAGTTGGGTTTTTCCTTTATTTTTCAGATATGGCTAACTCATTATCCCTCCGAACACTATTAGACAATGATAAGCTTAATGGACCTAACTTCGATAGCTGGTATCGAAAGATGAAAATAGTTTTAGAGCATGAGCGGATCCTGTATGTGATATCGGATCCTGCACCTGAGGAACCTGCAGCCAATGCACCACGTGCAATCAGAGACGCTTATCAAAAGTGGCTCAATGATCGTACTACAGTGCGTTGCATCATGAGGGCCTCGATGAATGACGAGTTTAGTCGTAAATTCGAGGAAGCGCAGCCAGTGGAAATCCTTCAAATGTTGAAGGAGTCTTTCGGCACACCTGATGATGTTGAACGACATAAGACCTCCTGTGCTATATTCAATGCCCGCATGAGGGAAGGGGCATCGGTCACCGATCATGTATTGTACATGCTCGAACAAATCGATCGCCTAAGTAAACTTGGCTTTCCTTTGCACGAGCAATTGGGCAAGGATGCCATTTCGAATTCACTTTCCAAGTCCTACCTGACCTTCCTTAGTCATTATAGAATGACTAAACCTGAAGTATCCTATCATGGTTTGCTAGGTTTACTGCAGACCTATGAGAAGGATCACCAACTCAAAAAGGAGTCGGTAAATGTGGTAGGTGGGACTTCTGCAAGACTTTCTTCCTTTAAGAAAGGAAAGAAGAAGAAGGTGCAGAAAGCTCGTGCTGGGGTCTCTAAGCCCAGCCAGACTAAGAAGCATAAAGCCGATAAGAGCAAGGCAGAGTGCTTCTTCTGTAAGAAGATGGGTCATTGGAAGCGGAACTGTCCGGCTTATATAGCGTCCCTTGATCCAAACAGGCCTAAGAAGAAAAAGCAGCAAACAGTTGCTGCACAAGGTAATTATATGATAACACCTTGTAATTTTTCAATTTATGATTCTACCACTTGGGTATTGGATACCGGAAGTCCAATTAATATTTGCAATTCATTGCAGGGACTTCAAGTTAGTAGAAGATTCAAGAATGACGAGAGATTCCTGAACGTTGGAGATGGAAGATCAGTTCCAGTCCTAGCTTTAGGAGTCATTCAGCTTGTTTTTGAATCTAGAGTAGTCATATTAGATGATTGTCATTATTGTCCAACATTTTTAATGAATGTCATCTCTGTAGGCCTTTTGGCCAAAAATGGTTATTGTTTATCAATAAAAGAAAATTTTTGTGATATCATTTTGAATGGTATTAAAATTTTTCGTGGACAATTGAAATATGGCATTTATACTCTATCACTACCTGTGAATGTAATGTACACCTCTAATAAACGCCCTAAGTTAGATAATGTCAATGAAGCCTATTTGTGGCATTGCCGGCTAGGTCACATAAATAAAAACAGGATAAACAGGTTAGCCCAACAGGGCATTTTAGAAATCAATGATTGTGAATCATTGCCAACTTGTGAATCCTGTCTTCTGGGTAAGATGACCAAGTCACCTTTTTCTGGAAAGGGTGAACGAGCCAGCGATGTTCTTGGCCTCATACATACTGATGTATGTGGACCTATGAACGTAAGTGTCAAAGGTGGTTATGCCTACTTCATAACCTTCACAGATGACCTATCCAGGTATGGGTATGTCTATCTGATGAAGCATAAGTCGGAATCATTTGAAATGTTCAAACAATTTCGTAATGAAGTAGAAAAATAGACTGAAAAGAGTATTAAGATCCTTCGGTCAGACCGAGGAGGAGAATACCTTTCTGGTGATTTCTTGACTTATCTAGAGGAGAATGGGATTCTCTCACAATGGACCCCTCCAGGAACACCTCAGCACAATGGTGTATCCGAAAGGAGGAATCGAACTCTGTTAGACATGGTTCGATCCATGATGGGGTTTACTAGTCTGCCTGTATCTTTTTGGGGTTATGCTTTAGAGTCTGCGTGTATAATACTAAATAAGGTTCCAAGTAAGTCTGTTGAGAAGACTCCATATGAGATATGGACTGGGCGTAAGCCGACACTTTCATACCTTAGGGTTTGGGGATGTCCGGCTTATGTTAAACGTTCTCAAACTGACAAACTTGGTCCTAGATCCGATAAGTGTTATTTTGTAGGGTACCCCAAGGAAACTAGGGGTTATTACTTCTACCTTCCTAATGAACAAAAGGTGTTCGTAGGACTTAAGGCAACCTTTTTGGAAAAAGAATTCCTTAGTGAAGGAATTGTTGCCTCTAAGGTTGAACTTAATGAAGCTCAGCAGATGGAAGATTTAACACAAACTACTGAACCCATAGAACCGGATTCGATTAGATCAAACCCGGAGCCCAATATAGAAGCACCATTAAGGCGATCAGGTAGAGTACCGCGTCAAGTGGACAGATACTACGGTTTCTTGGTCCAAGACGCAGATCCCATTGAGCTTGATGAGAACAATGAGGATCCGATTACCTATATGGATGCTATGCAGAGGTCCGACTCTGAGTTATGGCTTAATGCCATGAGATCCGAAATAGAATCCATGGAAATCAATAGTGTATGGACACTAGTTGATCCACCCGAAGGGATAAAACCCATAGGGTGCAAATGGATCTTCAAAAGAAAGAGAGGCGCAGACGGAAAGGTGGAGACCTATAAAGCCCGTCTGGTTGCCAAGGGGTATCGTCAACGTTATGGTATCGACTATGACGAGACTTTTTCTCCTGTGGCAATGCTAAAATCTATTCGGATCATGCTTGCTATAGCAGCATATATGGATTATGAAATCTGGCAAATGGATGTGAAAACAGCTTTTCTAAATGGAGAGCTGGAAGAAGAGGTGTATATGATACAACCTGAGGGTTTCACATCCACAGACGAGTCCAAAGTATGCAAGCTACAAAAGTCCATTTATGGACTTAAGCAAACTTCTCGAAGTTGGAACATACGTTTCGATAAAACTATCAAAACGTATGGCTTCGTTAAGAACGAAAAAGAACCTTGTGTCTACAAGTGGGCTAACGGTTCAGTGATCACATTCCTTGTCTTGTATGTGGATGACATTCTCCTAATTGGGAATGACATCCCTGCATTACAAAATGTAAAACTCTGGCTGTCATCACAGTTCTCTATGAAGGATCTGGGAGAAGCATCCTACATCCTAGGGATGAAGATCTATAGAGATAGATCTAAGAAATTGCTTGGATTGTCCCAATCCACGTACATCGATACTATGTTGAAGCGGTTCAACATGGAGAGTTCTAAGAAGGGCTATCTTCCGATAGGCCAAGGAATTTCTCTCTCTAAGAAAGATTGTCCGACAACTTCCGAGGAGAGAGAGCGTATGAGTAGAATCCCATATGCTTCTGCAGTAGGTTCTATCATGTACGCCATGACATGTACAAGACCGGATGTTGCTTACTCACTAGCAGTAGCGAGTAGATATCAGTCTGATCCGGGTGAGAACCATTGGAAGGTGGTGAAAACTATCCTTAAGTATTTGAGAAATACTAAGGACCAATGGTTAATCTATGGAGAATCTGACTTAAAACTTGTGGGATTTACAGACTCTAGTTTTCAGTCAGACTATGATGACAGTAAGAGTACGTCAGGATTTGTGTTTACCCTGAATGGAGGAGCAGTCTGCTGGAAAAGTTCCAAGCAGCATTCAGTAGCCGATTCCGTATGCGAAGCAGAGTATGTTGCTGCATCAGATGCGGCAAAGGAAGCTGTTTGGATCAAGAAGTTTGTAAATCAACTTGGTGTTGCTCCCTCAATCAACGGTCCAGTTCTTTTGTATTGTGACAATACTGGAGCCATTGCACAAGCAAAGGAGCCAAAGTCTCACCACAGGACCAAGCACATTCTGCGTCGCTACCACCTTGTACGAGAGATCGTGGAACGATGTGACGTCAATCTTCAGAAGATCGATGGAAAGGAGAACCTAGCTGACCCATTCACTAAAGCCCTTTCTGTAAAGGAGTTCGATTATCACAAATCGAAGATGGGTATAAGATACTGTACAAATTGGCTTTAGTCCAAGTGGGAGTTGTTGGGAATTGTGTCCCAAAGCCAATTTTTAATTGTAAGAAATTGGATTATGTATATATTTTATTAAAATGAATAAAAATTTATTCTGGCAATTTTCTATTCATCACAAGTGTTACATCTTCAAATTGAACTCCTGTGTATTGTGATGAAGTCCTTAGGACTAATTTAGTGGATAAAAGAAGTTTTATCATTTAGTCCTTAAATCAGTTCGCGACCAAATGATGAGCTGTCAATTGGACAATAGCTATGTCAAGTATAGGTCGTTGTGTGTCATTTAGTTGGTTGTCCTCTTAAACCAAGGAGTGTGGAGACACTGTATGGCATACAGGTGAGATGTAGGAGTACATCATCACTGAACAGTGACTCACCTGCGTAGCACTCCACTGTCGGGAGTTAGCTCGCAAAGCGTATGGGCATAAGTACCCCTTAGACCTGAGACTGTCACGGTGACTTGCAAGCAACTCACTGTACTTAGGCACTGGATGACCTGAATTTCTAATTCAGGGATCAGAAGGATGCTGGGTGTAGTCAAGTACTCGCAAAGTCTGTGTATGAGTCAAGATGGGATTGACCGCTCCAGATTATAGGATTTGATGTCTCGCTGTATTTCAATTCAGTAAAACCTTGGCCAGGGTAAACCAAGTGATAGGTCACTTGATTTGATTATTTGAAATACACTATGGATGACCGGACCCGGAGGTCGACAGTCCACTCTGAGGTCATCTTGAGCATCGATGGTCATAGGGATAAATTATGCAACAACCATACATCTAGGTTCTTGAATGTTGCTTTGCATATTCGACCTATCCGGACGTCGGGTATCATTGCTAGATGGTCACCTCGATTAGTGCATGGAGTAGTCTATGTACTACCGGCTTAGTGTTCGAACCTATCGGAGTCACGCACATTAGTCAAACTAAGTAGGAAGGTCTTGACCCAATTTAATTAAGAATTAAATTGTGGGTTATTTGGAATTTGGTTCTGTCTATGTTCAGCTAGCACTGAACATGAGGTACATGCTAAATTTCATGGATGAACAACTAATTAAGTCTGTATTTCGGGTCAATCAAGTTTCAATTAATGTAATTGAACTTGATCAGGACTCAATTGTTGAGATTGGATTTGATTGGGTCTAAATTAGTGCAATTGGGCTCGATCACGATTTAATTGGGATTTAATTTCGTATTTGTTCTGATCTAAGTCGGACTTGGATCGAGCCGAAACTGGACCCAATTGAATCCCCCATGAGTCGGACTCATGTGGAATTTTTCCGGGTCAAAAATCATTCAAATGGGCTGTCAATTTGGTTTAGAACCAAATAGGCTTGCTTTATTACAAAATGGGCTAACTCATTTTCTATTTGGCTAATCCCATTTGAATGGTGAACGGCTGACTTGTTTTAAACTCCTGTGGACCCATGGACCCTTAAGCTCATGGACCCTTAAGAGATGCTTATGAGCCGCGATGGAAAAGAAACGCCTGGGAGCAAAAATAGAGTCTTCTCCGTCCTTGGTTCAACGCCACACCGTGCCACCATCCGGACTCCGTTCGGCTTGCCGTCTGGACCGGAATGTTCGGTTTTGAACCGGCTACATTCTGGTTCATTTAGATTTTCAAAATCTGGCACGTTTTCATGGATTCACTAGTTTTTTCCACCGTTTGTTTTTGAAACAAATGTTATGAAATTCATCATGAATGAATTCTTTAATGCTTGGCCAATAACGCCTCTTAACTCCTCTCAGCGTTGGCCTATTTGTAGGCCACCGTATCCTCTTAGAAGAGGAGAGGAAGAGAATTTTCTTGAGAAGAAATTGTCAGACAGAGAAGGAGATTTGATTCTGTGAAGAAGAAGAAGAAGAGAGAGGAAGGAGTCCTTTCTCTCTGGTGGTTTGGAGTTCGGCCCAGATCCAGTGTTCTCTCCTCCCTTCCATTCCCTCTGTGATCAAGATCAAGAGACGGGCATCAGTTCGGCTCAGGCGTATTGTGAAGAAACGGGAGGAAAGAAACCGAAGAAAGAAAGAAAGAGAAGAAAGAAAGAAATAGGAAGGTACTTTTTCTAGATTTCCTTTCTTCCAAGGGTCTTTTTTGCAAAAGATTGTTTTGCACGAGTAAAGACATCATCCAACCTTCTTGCGAAGCTTGACATGCGTGCGAAGTAGAGGGCTTGCAGATCCATGCCTTGCAGAGCTACCTTCAGGGATCTAGATCCAGATCCAGATTCAAATTACCTCGACCAACTTCCGCTACGGGCTTGAGGTAATTTTACATAAAAGTTAAATTTAATATTTATAATTGTTATAAATAAATTAAAAAAATTAAAATTGATTTTTCATGCCTGGCGTTCGATTTTATCGGACAACTCGGAAAATTTTTCCTTCACCCTAAACATTGTTCTCCCTGATGGAACTCTCTAATTCTACCTGCACCACCTGCTTATTGCTGCTGCAACTTTCTGGCCCCTGCTTCTCTTCTTCCTGAGTACTCTTCAACATGGCTTTTTCATCAAAAACCACATCTCTGCTGATCACCACCGTATTTGCCTTCAAATCCCAAAGCTTGTACCCTTTCATCCCTTTCTGATACCCTAGAAAGATACACGATCTAGACTTCGAGTTTAGCTTTGACCTCTCCTCACTAGGAATATGCACGTAGGCTGGACATCCAAATACTCTCAAACCTGGTCATCCATATTCACTACCTCTGTCCAAAAGTTCTTTGCAAGCCCTGCATTTAACCTGAGACACCGTACTCTTTCAGCTATAGTCCTATTTGTCCTTTCGCCTCACCATTCTGCTGAGATGTCTTGCGTACTGTGAAATGTCACTTAATCCCATGCTACTCACTAAACTTCATTAACTTTGAATCTATGTACTCAGTCCCATTATCTGACCTAAGGCATTTGACCTTTCTTTCTTTCTGGTTCTTTACTTCAGCTTTTCACAACTTGAACTTGGCAAACATTTCTGATTTGTGCTGCATGAATTACACCCAATCTTTTCTTGAGAAATCATCAATGAAAGTTACTAAATACGCATGTCCACCCCAAGATACTACTCTATCTGGCCCCCAAACATCTGTATGAACATAGTCAAGAATACTCTCTGTCATGTGGATGGCAGTCCTGAATTGAACTCTGTTCTATTTTCCAAGAATACAATACTTGCAGAAATCCAATTTGCATGTTTTAACACCCTTTAGGAGATTTTTTTTATGCAGTTTCAGTATACCACGTTTACTCATACAACCCAAACGCATATGCCACAAGAATGTATTATCAGATTTAGACTTTGCAGCAGCAACTCCTTCTACAACAGTAGTCTGTATCAATTTGTATATGTTTTCTGCTACTTTTTACCCCTTCATCACTGTCATAGCACCTCTACTAACCTTCATTACTCCACCTTAAGACTTGTAACAAAACCTGTTAGAGTCTAAGGTACCCAATGAAATTAGATTTTTTTCTCAAATTTGGAACATATCTAACATCACACAACATTCTAACTACACCATCAAATATAGTAATCCTGATATTTCCTATTATAATAACTTTGCAAGATGCATCATTATCTATTAAAACAGAACCAGAATTAACTAACCTGCAGGTGTCAAACCAATCTTTATTGGGTGTCATGTGATAGAAACATACTGAATCCAGAATCGAATAATCCGCGAGATGATCTGAACTGGATGAAACTGAAAGTATATCACTGTCACTGCTATCTATGTCTTCTTTCACTATATTTGCAAATTAGAGGACCCCTCAGATCTGTCACCATCTTTACCCTTCTTTCTTTCTGGACAATGCTGCTTTATATGACCCTATTTTCCACACTTGTAGCATGTTATGCCCTTCTTTTTTTGGATTTAGATCGAGATTTACTATGATTTAATCTATTTATTGTGTTGCTTCTTCCACGCTCCTAGTTACCCTTCGCCACTAAGCCTTCTCCCGGAGAACTCTCATCGCTGGCTTTCTTCCTTTGATGAAAACCTAACAAGGCTCCAATGACGTCTTCTAACTCTAGGGTCTCCTATCCCCACATCAGAGTTGTAACCAAATTTTCATATGTAGGATAAGCAGGTAAAGAATGCAATAACATCAACGCTTTGTCTTCGTCTTCGAACTTCACATCAACACACTGCAAATCACTAATAATCTGATTGAACAAGTTGATATATTGGCTTAAATCAGCACCCTCCGCCATCTTAAGACTAGGAGTGCAAATGGGTCGGGTCCTGGGTAACCCCGATCCAATCCGATTTTTTGTTCGGATCCTAATTTTGGACCTAGACCCAACCTGGTTGAAGATTGGGTCGGGTCGGGTCCGAGTCGGGTCCGGATCGGGTCCGGATCCGAGTCGGGTTTGGTTCGGGTTTGGTTCGGGTCCAGATCCGAGTCCGATTGGGTTCGGGTTCGAATCGGGTCCACTTTTTTTTGTACTTTTGGGAAAGAATTTGGGCAAATCTAATTTGGTCATATCATAATTATGAGGTGCTGGGTGACCCATGACTTTTAGACTTGCAATTGACCTGCAGTCAGAACTGATGACCCATGACTTACTAACTAAGTCGGTCTACAAGCCAAATTTCATATCACACTATTTTTTGTCTATATGACTGGTTGGACGGAACTTGGTGTCTCCCAGCTCCCCTCTCATGAGGACAAAAAAAATCCCAGACCTTCTTCCAAAATCCAACTCCAATGCAGAAAACTAGCACATGACCCATATTCAGTTCAGTGTTCCCTCACTTCCTCCCTGCAAAAGTTAAAAAAACAGGAACCAAAAAACAGAAGGGAAAAAAAAAAGCCAGCTACCGAGACACCGCAGGTATCAACAGTGCAATAGATCGAGAGAGAATCCTGACGGACCAATAGTATCACGACCCACAAAAAAAAAAAAAAAAACTCTCTTTTGTTTTTTCTTCTCTCTCTTCGGGTCCATTCGGGTCGGGTCAGGTCCGTTCGGTAAATCCAGATCCGACCCAGAAAATGATTCGGATTCAATTTTAGGACCCGACCCGGATCCGCGGATCCTAAAATTCGGATCAGGTCGGGTCTACACGGGTCGGGCTGGGTCGGATCTCGGATCGACCCAACCAATTTGCAGTCTTACTTAAGACCGTACAATTTCTACTTAAGATATAGCTTGTACGTCAACGATTTGGACATATATCGACTCTCCAATTTTGATCAAATTGCTACCGGAAATTCCTCGTCCATGACATGATACATCACATCATCAGCCAGACAAAGTCGTATATTTGAAATAGCCTTCGCCTCCAATTCTTTCCACTCTGCATCACCCATGTCATCTGGTTTCTTCTCATACAAGGTCTTCACTATACCTTGCGATACTAACAGATCCTTCATCCTTCTCAGTCATAGCCCAAAATTTTCAGTTTCAACGGACTTTATCACATCGAACGTCGCACGTCCCTGTCATCTTTTTTTTTTCAAAATAAAATAAAAAAATAGGATATGATGAAAGATAAAAAATACCAACTGCAGAGCCCTCTCCTCTTCTCTCACGGGACTTGCGGAGCACGCGCAAAGGGTTCTCTTTTACTTTTCTCAGGAGCCGTGCGCGGCGGCGTGCGGAAGGACTGTACACGGGGCCTCCTCTTCTCCTCCGGATGGCGACCCAAACGTGGGTAGATCGTTGCCGCAGATCTCGCCGCCTGGTGGCTGCCCTTCCTCTCTGCCTTCCTCGCGTCTGCAACGGTCGGCCGGTCCTCAAAGAGGGTTTTCCTCTTTCTCCACGGGAGCCACCACGAAAAACAGGGAAGAAAAAGGAGGTCTTTCGGCTTGGGAAGAAGAAAGCCGGAGGGCCCCACGTGAGGCACGACACCCCACATAGAACAAACCGCCCCCTCCGAACCTCCGCGTGAAGGAAACTTCACGTGAAGCAAAACCTTCCACGGCTGATCTCCCATCTTCCTCTCTTCGCAGCCTTTCAGAGACAACCCACGAGAAGAAAAGATTGATTTGCGTTTTCTCGACTTGGGAGAAGACAGGACGCCCTATGATCTCCCCACGCGAAGAAACAGCACTCTTATTGCGCAAAACACAGGGTTCAAAAATGGCGAACAGAACAATGCACAGGATTAAGAAAAAAAACAACCTAAACACGAAGATTTTATATGATTTGGCAACGTAACAACATCCACGGGAGTGAAATGGTTATAACTTTTACTATCTTTCAAACAACAAGAGTTACAAGATATATATAGTTAAACTTTAGCCCCAGAGTTCCAATTCCTATCAACATTTCTGCTAGAATATAACTTTACATAATTATTCCAAAGATAAATATATCCCACCGCTTTGCTCCGTTCCATTAAAATACTAATATACCACTTAAATAAAAATACCTTAATATGAACCACTTACTCTAACAACTATTACTTCCAAACTTCATTGCATCAACTGTAACCAAACCTAAACTTCTATTCAGCCAACGACTAGTCGGCCGCTTAGTCCTGCTCAGCAACAGCTTACGCAATCTCAGTGATCGCTGCCTCAGCCTCCAACACCTCCCTCTCAGTCTTCTTCCCCTTCTTGGACTTGTAGTACACGTCCATGAAGGTGCCCACTGCCTTGTACTTCTTGCGGCACTGCTCATAGAGGCTTCTGTCAAACATCCTCCAGAAGTTCCGTTCAGTGAGCTCAGAGACTGAATACTGAGGCTGGAAGCCATGGTTTTGGATCAACCACTCCTCAAGGCGGTGTACAGCTTCGGCGCCATCGAATTCCTCACCCCTGAGGACAGGGCCGGGAGCATAGTAGACGCCGACATCAGCGAACATCTGGGCGTAGCTGGTGTCACCTTGCTTCAGGTTCAGCTCGAAGCCTGGTTCGGGGTACACCATGGTCTTGACAGGGAGCTTGAAGAGGCGGTGTGGGCAGAGCCAGATAGGATATACCTGAAAAGAAATCAAAGGAAGTTTTTCTCATGATTCTCTTTGAAAGTATCAGAAATAGAATGTAGGAAAAGCATAGCTAATGAATAATCAACTATCATGCTTCTTTATATAACCTTGCGGCTTGGTTTCCCCATTGCAAAGCTTAAAAGCAAAAGAAGACCATTTTTTTGAACCAAGAGCCACAATTTAAGAAAGCACTGTTGGAATTTCTCATAAAGATGAGCTTCTATTGATTGTAGACAGAAATTTTTTTGATTTATTATGGGCTATATATATATGTTGCCGTCCGAACAAATATTTAAGAAGTCCAAAATTAATTTATGATCATGGTTATTTTAGGCTCTATTGTCATAGTCAAATGGGACAGTGAGCATTGGTATAAGCCTAATTTGGTTAATGAGCTCTGTAATGGATGGGCTCATTAGTATTACTAACTGAGCTAGGTCCCCACTCCACTCCTATATATATCTGTCTGTAGAGAAATCTTAGGGTATCAAAATCCCTGCGTTCCTAGGAGGCACCTATTCTGTTGAGAAGACAAAAATAAAGAAAGAGATGGAGAGGAAGATTTATCCCATTTTTATGCTTTCTTCTTCCACAAATATTGTTGCAGCAATCATCAATAGCTGATCATGGCTCTTAAGGTATGCTTGGATCTTTTCTAGTGTGATTTATGATTTTTTATGTTCTAATCTTCTGCATGCATCTAGTCCATAAAATCCCACAAGCACTTCCACAATGGCAGATTAGAGGCTGTTGTCAGGTAAAGAATGGCTATAACTCAAATCAAGTAGAGATGGGAATTTACCTCCATTTCGTGGTGAAGGAACTCCAGAGCATCAGCAACCTTGTGCATGGGAAGCAGCATATCCTGGATCACATGCATGTCATGGTAATACTTCCTAATGACCTCCCCCTGGGTGATCTTGAGCAAGGAGATCTTAGGAGGCATCATCCACCCCATTAGCCACCTGAACCACCATTGATCCCCGAACGGCAGGATCAGCTTCATCTCCCAGAACAAAGATCTCGTGTGTCGGTGGTAGTACTCCCTCGTCGGAAGGTACTCCACAAACTCACCCTTCTTCAGTGCTGTCTCTGCATGCTGGTAGAACCATGGCTTGAACCACCATCCTATACTATTAATAACATTACCATTTTTCTCTGCTTCTTCCTTTGAAGCATACCTCCCTGTCATGAATACACCCTCCGTTGGTGTGAAGATCAGCGACTCGACAAAATCCGGAATTTTCTTCGGGTCTCCATCTCTTGGTGCAAATGAATCTGCAAAGGCCTGTGCCATTTTCCTCAAGTTTCCTCTCACTGGCTTATATGTCAGCCTCATGTACTCCTTGATTGGTATGAGCTTAATCTCGGCTGAAACTAGAAGCCCAAGTGTTCCTTGTGACCAGGGGATTGCATAGAAGAAGTCTGAGTACTCGTTGTCCTTGGTAGCCTTAACGACACGCCCGTCGGCGAGCACGACCTCGAGAGAGACGAGAGTGTCGGAGAAGAGGCCGTAGATGTGGGAGCTTCCTTCAATGCCGTAGCCATTGATGAGACCTCCTATTGTGAGGTCGTTGAGCTCCGAAACAACAGGAAGAGCAAGATTCATGGGGACTGTGATTCGGCTAAGTTGGCCCATTGTAACGAGAGGCTCCACCTTCACAACCATTCTCTCTCTGTCGATCTCTAGAATGTTGTTGAATGCCGAGAGGTCGACCTCGAAGTGACGAGCTCGCTTGTAGTCGACATGGCGCATGCCGACGACTATGTATGGCTTTCGAGCTGTGCACACCAGTCCATCCTTCGATGGATTCCTCTGCTTGAGGCGCTTGACGACCTTCCTGACGTTCTTTTCATGTTCCTTCTGGCGAAGCTTGTTGGGTTTCTTCTCAGCTCTGAGCTCACTGAGGTATATGGAGAAGTAGATGATACAAGAGATGGGGAGGACTACAAAGATGATGATCCATCGGAATTGGACCAAGTAGTCCACCCAAATCTTTTTCCTCTTTGGACGCACAGGCACTTGCAGATTGGACATGGTGAAGAACTGGATGCTGGGATTAGAAGAAGGAAAAGATTATAAGCATAACCAATCATCTGAATACAGTATCTTATTTGATAAGAGAAGTTTAATATCTATAGTTTCAAGCACATGATTTAGTGCACAATATGAAAGCAAAATATCATGCAAAAAAAAAACATTCTATCTTTTGGAATCTTGGAATGAGTTGCTGAAAGCTTAGATTTTTTTGAGAAAACGCCAGCCTAGATATTTCAAAACAGAAGAAAAGGACCCTTTGTTTTCCACAAATTAACTTCTTGTTTCTGGATGAAATTGTGAAAGTTCCATAAGGGTAAGCTGGCTTCCGTAGCGCATGCAATTTTTCCGCATCCATCAATTAAGTTAGTTATAAAGAACAAACATCTGGCACTGGTAAACAATGCTTAATATCACAATTTAAGCTTTTTAGATTTATTTGGTCTAGATTAATTTCATAGCAATAGGAAGTTTAAAGCAAAAATAGACAGTGCAACATAACGGTATTCTTGCTATACGATTGACCACATTTATGAACATCTTATATTATCAGATTGCTTGTCCACTCCCTTCACTGTCCATATCTAGTTGTGGATCCTCTACAATAGTACAATTCAAGTTCTAGGAATTTCTTGCAGCCTGGGTAAATGGCAGATTTTGATAGGTTAAAGTCTAATTTTTTTTATTTGGTGATGTTCTCTTAAAAAAAGAAAGAAAAGAAAAGAAAAGAAAAGGGTGAGTATACTCCTCCCCAATAAAATGGAGAAGTATAAAAATATCCCAGGGAGTTTGCTTATACTGATAATGCCTTAAAACAAAGATTTGTTACCAGGAAAAATCAATAAATATAAGAAAAAAATCAACATGTCCAAGGCAATAGAAATATACTCGAAATCTAAAACCAATAGGTTGATTATAAAATATATAGTAACTTCAAATGATTCAACTTGGACCTGATTAATCTAACTCGATGAAGCCAGTGCAACAATTAATTACTCATTTGTCACTCCCTCCACTTATTGCGACTACCTACCTGTGGTGCTAGCCTAGACCACTAATGGTTGTTCCTATTGATGCTTCTTTGCATGCATTGAATGAGTTACATGTAACCCTGATATTGCTTTAGATCTTGCCGTCCCTTTTAATTGGCTCTTAACCAATGTGCTAACTCTCGTCATTATGATTGACATGTATTTGCTTAAACTTAAGGAGAATAAAAGGCAATATTTAAAATCTTGTTGTTACATGCATCATCAACCGAAGCTTACAAACTAGGGTGTGTTGGGTTTGCAACCGGAATCGGAATCGAAATAATGGGTTGGAATGGAAATTGAAATGGTCATATTTTTTAATATATTTGGTTCGTGATCAAAATCGAAATCAGAATCGGAATGATTTTGAATACTAGAGAAGAGTCGGGATTAGATTTTGAAGGATTGGGATATTTTTATTATCTTTAGAAACAAAATCGAAATGGAACACCTTTCAAACAAATGGTTGGAATAGGAACCACTCATTCCTATTTTCATTTCAATGCCCAACTCCTTCCAACCAAACATCCCCCTTGGTGTAATTCAATCATAACAACATCTTGATGGTGCGGCCTCATATGCCTTTAAACATTGCCATTTACTATATTCTTCTCTGTCCACAGGACTCGGTACTAAAGGAACATTAATTAATGTAAGAGAGTGCACAACACCATCAATATCATATCCTCCTCTTATATCAGCCACATCTATTGCACGCGAGTTCTTGAGCAAGTAAACCACTCAACTTGGCCATCTAGAGAAGCAGCATCACATGCTGGATAGCCTTTTGGTTCCTTTAGAATTAGAATTTGAAAACTACAAGGATTGCATTTATAATATTAGAATCATGGTTCATCATCTTGGTACCAGGTTTCATTCAAGTTAACATCTTGGTACAGTGCGGTACATCAATACGATGATCAATTAGGCATACCAACATTTGGTACATCTCTTGTTTTTTTTTTCTTTTTTTTTGTGAATGAGAGGCTATGCCACCCTTTGTTTTATTATATAAGAATTATGTACATATTAGATTGCTTTGCCAGCGATATGATGCGCCAAACTCATAGATATTGAGAGATGATGTAAGAATCTAGATGAGGATTTGAAAAGGACTAGTCAGCAACCTTTACAAAAAGCAACGAAGACACGAGTTTGCGGATTTATGTCTTCAATTATCTCGTTCTTTCAGAGTAACGTGCTTTATTGCCTTTTCTTTTTCACGTTATGGAAGGCGTGCACTGTAGGCTTTCCTTTACTGCTCCTGTAACAGTATTACAAATTTCCACGATTGTTTCTTGTACCAGTCAAGAGTTCAATAAAGCTACAGTATGGTATGCCTAATTGTGCCGGTACGTACTAATTGGTATGATATACCATAAATATATGAGATCTTTAGTTTCATTACTAAAAAAAGGGGTAAAAACACAACCTCAAAAAGGTAAGATCTGGATCAGAGCGTGTTCTAGCAGACTTGTCGTAATCATTCTTATTTTTGGCTTTCCTCACTGTGTTTTAGTAAAAAACAGCAGTTATCCACCACAACCTCAACCTGAAATCTTTTACATGAGGAGATAGAATACAAAGCAGCTAAGCTCACTGTACAAGTAGGCAGAGAAAAGGAGCCACAGACTCAGAAAGCTACAAATTAGCAAGTCATCTTCTTTGAAAGCGACTCCCGAGTTACAAAATCCATAGCAAAAAAAAAGAGGAAAGAAAGAAGAAGAAAAAGTAAGATCCCAGATTCAGCAAATGCAACACGCAAAGTTACAGCAACTGTTATATCTACTATCATGCATGAAGGAGTTTAACTAGCAGCACTCATGGACAGCAAGAAGAGGCCACCAAATGGTTTAATTTTATGGAGACAACACGCCCATGAAAGCAAAAGCTACAGTCCCTAACTCAGAGTACTTGCAAATAAACTAATTAAGAGATCAAACGCACCACAAAAAATAAGCGCAGGAAAAGGAGAGTAAAAGGTGAATCTAGGAAAATAGCATAGTGAGAAAACCACTACGAGTTCATTTGCTGCACCATCAAAGTGAAACGTTAGAGAATTAAGCTGAAGCTAAGCTAGATGTTGAAGAAAGAAACAAAGACACAAATGGCTCTATTGGGATACCTCTAAGCTGACTCAGAGGAAGCCGAGGGAAGGAATTTCGCTTGGCCACCTTTGCCCACAGAGAGAGAGAGAGAGAGAGAGAGAGGAGGTGGGGTGTGCTGAAGTAGAGCTGAGAAAGCTGCCTCGCCACGGAATTTAAAGCCAAGCAAGCGAGGTGGGATCCGCTACCCCGCGGACGGTAATGTTTACCGCTCTGACGATGACGTGATGTGGGATTATCATACCTGCTCCCCCGACGGTAATGTTTTCCGCTCTGACGATGACGTGATGTGGGATTATCATACCTGCTCCCCCGCGGACGGTAATGTTTTCCGCTCTGACGATGACGTGAGGTGGGATTTTCATACCTGCTCCGGGAAATCGAGAATGCCCTCGAGGAGCACGAATATGCGAAACTTTCCCGGTGGGGAAATTTTGCCTCCCGGGGGCGGGTTGGCGAATGGTTGGTTTTTAGGCTTTTTGGATGAATATTTTTTTTAAATATTAAATTTTGCATGATTTGTTCCTAAAAATTAATATTTATATATATATAATATTTGTTGTGGTTCAAATCTGGTCCGAGGGTGACCATGCCGGTGGAGCCGAGAAAGCTGCCGGTGCTGGAAAGGAGAAGACGGGAGCCACCTCCTTCCCTCCGACGATCAAGTTAGAGTGGGTAAATTTGGTCCAGCTAAAGGTCCCTTAGGATTACCTAACCGAGCTATTTATAACCTCGATGGAGTGGCCCAGATGACAAAGGTATTGTCAGTCCCCATCATGAGGGGGTATGGCTCTGAGCCGGATGGCGTGCAGCTCAGGTAGGCTGGTGACGTGCGGTACAGCCCGTTCTTAAGAACGGTAGGGCGTTGACAGTCACAACAGAGTATGGCCGGAGTGGTCAAGGTGTCGTCGACTGCTGTTGGCTGGTTATGGAGATAAGACACGGCAGTGTGGTGAAGTACAGTCACGTAGATGGGCGTACGCTCGCATATGGATGTGGTTGTTGATGAGGCCGAGCTCGTTAAGTAGTCACGTTATGCGTTTGGCAAGGTCGGCTTGGTGGATACTAGGAGTAGCTCGGTTTTCTGAATTCCGAGGTGGGCTCAGGATAGCGCTCCGAGCTCGAGGGTCGAAACGTATTGTGTGTATCGCTGGGGTTGGCGTCCCGAACTTGGTCGGGACAGGTCAGCATTTGTCCGGAGGCACCCCGAACTTGGTTGGGGGAGTTGGCGGAGCTTTAAACAGAGTTCTGATAACGAGCTGGTCCTGGGCCGAAGTGAAGATTCAGTCATTCATCGTTGGTGTTTACGGGGCCGAAACTGGACGGCCTTTTAGTCGTGGGCTAGATGATTCATTTTTTCCTCTATTAATATTTATTTTTATTATTTTTTATTTTTGTTTTTGTATATGTATGGAGCCGGCTCAATTCTTAGGCTCCAATCTAGCCCACCGCAGTCCGTAGAGCTACACTAAAAATAAAGCAGCGAAAGCTACGGCTGTTGGCTAGCTCGACCGGAAGATAAAACCCTTCTTCCTTTGCTGTAAACCTGTAAACATATTAATTCTTTGTCCTTGGCCCCAAATCCCAGTAGCTCCCTTCGCCGTTCACGGTTTCCAAATCCCAAATCGGCTACCCGGCACCTCCCCATTGCTTCTCGGCGTTCTTGCTCAGCCGCTCAGTAAGGCACAGCGTGACCCGGGCCCGAGCCCCGGCGAGGCAGGTTAGGATTTTAATTTTGTTGATTCTTGCTTCGATTATCTATGTGGGAAAGACTCTTGTTTTTTTGGGGGTAAATCAGGTAAATTAAACCGGATGAGTGTAAATACATCCAAATTTTACATTTATTAAATTTTTTTCATCATTAAAAAAAAAAAAAGTTCCCGTGAATTCGTTTTAGCCTTTTATGCCCTCAAATACATTGGCCGCCTTTGCACATATGCCAATGCCATCTACTAAAATATTCTTAATAGGTAGATATATAATAAAAAATATTTATAAGGCGATCGCGATGGAGGACAAAAACCGTATTTATTAATAATATTAAAAAAACATTATATTAGGAGCATTTGTATAAAAACAGTATTTTATGAAAATACAGAAATAAATATAATTTTTAAGAATGTATTTGTGTAAATTTAAATTTTTAGAGGAGTATTCATATAAAAAAATCCTATATATATAATTGTTACGGAAGAATTCTCATAAAAAATTACTGGCTAACACCAAGAGACTTCCAAGTTAAAGACGGAGTGGTGGGGCCCCTCGAGAAGGGAAGGTGGGCTACGTGGCCTTTGACCATCCTTGCTCTACCGTTTTAGTTGATGACGAACACTTCCCAACGGGTGAAGCCGTCCGTCTAGGTGCAGCAATGCATGGTGAACTTGAGGAGTTTTATGCATGGTCTCCCGAAAACTTTCTAGAATGGCAGTGGGCATGTTAATATACTTTATCAATTGCACAAACCCAAAATCTTATCGTATACAATTGCAATATACCTCTAATCTCGGAGTGCAAATCCTGTAATTGTATGATATAATTTTGACAAAGATACCACTGCTTTAAATAAATAGAAGAAGTAGGAGCTTCCAAGTATTATGTATGTAATAATTAAAGGAATTTTTGTACATATATCTATAGAAATTTTTCATTTTGAATTTACACCTCCGTAAGTAAAAGTTCGTTCATAGTTATAAGAAAAATTTTATGTAAAACGAAAAACATAACCAGATGGAAAGCCATATCAATCATACGTGCAACATCAACAACATGATTCACCAGCTGCAGGTGAACTAAACGATGGAAAATGGTTCGGTAACTGAAAACTATAACTAATTTGGTGACCGACGGTTTACAACCATTAGTCTCCTTCATTTTCAAAAAAAAACCTAAAACTCAAGAGGTCTCAAAGCATCACTGAGGACTCCAATCTCTTTAGAGTTTGCTCTACTTCTTGAGTATGATTCAATGGCTTGTTCTTATATTCGTTTTCCATAGTTTCTCTTCGCTTAGGATCTAATCCCCTCACTTGTACTCAAAAAAAATTAAAAAAAAAGTTCACATAGCGGTAGTTTTACCATATATCTCTTCCTTTTATTTACTTTCTCTAGAGGGAAAAAAAAACAAGATTAATAGGAGGAAAGCTAGGCACAATTGTTTTGGGATTTTTTTTTTGTTGCATGAATATCCTTCTAAAAATTCAAATTTGGATGAATACACTCTTAAAATTTATATTTATTTCTGCACCCACATAAAACGCTGTTTTTGCACAAATGCCCCTAATATAATGGTTCTTCTAACACAATTAATAAAAACCATCTCATTTTAATTAAAAATAAAATAAAATTTTAAAATTATTTTTTTGTCTTCCATCACGACTGCCTTTTAAGTATTTTTTTTTGCACATCTATTATAAATAGAAATTTTAAGAAAAAAAATTATAGAAAAAATCGAGCATAGCATACCAAAGAAAGATTATATATATTATTTTATTAAATATATTTTAGAATTTCATATTGATTGGATTTTTTAGTACTTTGTTTTCTAATTGAAAATGGTTTCCAAGTATGCCACGTCTTTCTTTCATTGAAATGGGATGATTGGTTATAACCTAGCCCGGAAAAGGGTTGATAGTTTGCTGAAAAGGAGGATGGTGAATCAATGGTGATGGAGGAAACATTTAATTAAAATTGTTTAGTATACCATGTCTCTATTGCATTAAAATGGGAAGATTCGTTACAACAGCACGGCATCTCATGCAGCTTGCTCCACCTTCGCTACCCTCCAAACTCCAACGCTCTTTTATGATCTCGGTTTTCCGAGCTACACCCTCCCTTGCCGTCCTCTTCTGCTCGAAGGGGTAAAATCTCTTTCTTTTATCTAAATATTACGGTTGATATTAGTCTAAAATAATTATAGTAGCATTTATAAAACATTTATTATTCCATATTCATGATTATTTTATATTCCAGGTTAAAAATTGTTTGCCTCTAAATAAGGAAAAGGGCTCGATCATTTTAGATGAAATTTGGCTTCTAAGAATATTGAGGAAGAAAATATATTAATCACTTTTTTTTTCTTTTCTTTGCTTTTTTTTTGTTTTTATCTTTTCTGTTGTAACTATATTAAAACTTTTTCCAAGAGGTGGTAGGGCAGGGCTCGAATGGATTGTTCGACAAGAAGCCGAAGAAGAAGAAGAAGGCAACAGAGCAAGAGAGAGAGTTAGAGAGAATAAGCGTGAGTGGCACAAAATCAAAGAAGAGGGGGAATAGGGTGGCATCATTTGATTTATATGAGAATTTGGCTTTCATCGTTCGATCGAAGCATAGGTAGAACTAAGTTACCACCGTAGTACCGGAACTCCACCCTTAACCCTCAATAAAAGTTGCAAGCCATGACCTACCACAGCCTGACAGCAAAACCCTAAAACCACCTAATGAGCTTACTATATATTACTAACAATAGTAATATATAGTAACTTTTCTCTCATATTTACTTCTAGATCTATTGATATTTTTTATTTGTTGATATATGTGTATATTTTTTTTCTCATTTTATATATCTCGTATTTGTCAATATATTTATATATAATTTTTTATTTTTCTTATTTAATATTTTTATATAAACTATCAAAAATTTATAATTACTCTACATTTGATCAATCTCAAGTAATAATTGTAGTGAAAAGACTAAGTAATAATTGTGAAACTTTTATTGTTATTTCATTGCTATTTTATTATTATTATATACTAAAAGTAATTATTGTTATTTGATATCGGATGAGATCTAGAATAGATATTATCTTAGTAACTCTAGTATGTTACTATCCTCCATGTGTAATGCACTTATTTTTTTTTAAAAAAAGAATATTTCCCATGAGCAACATGTGCTTCTTACATTATAGGTTATCATTGATGATAAATTTTCTAAATTTTTTTATCAATGCATGTCATCTATCAAAACAAATATCTTGTCCTCGGTTAACATTTTATAAAGAGAATTCTGCACCTAATAATAACTAGTAACTGCATGTAGTCCTTTTCTTTAAAATTTACACAATTCAAATAAGTAAATTAATTTTTATTTAAGTTTTTCAACAAATATTGATGTTATTTTTTATATTATTGATTATTACTATTTATGATCAAGTTAAATAAAAATCGTTACTATTATTATTGTTTCAATTTCAGAAATAAGAATCCAGACAGTTTTATATTTCTTTTTCTCCTCTTTTTTTTGTTGTCCTTTACTTCACAACTATTGCTGGAACCATAACGGTTCTCTTTTCTTGCGGCCACTTCATTCTGCCATTAAATGTTGGTTTCGGACTTCAAAAAATCCAGGTTGATCGGTGTCCAACCATTCTTTTCACCCTGGTATCACCTTTCTTCACGAACAATTTTGATACTGGTCAACGGCTTAGGTTTGCTCCTCAACATCGAGGTTGTCGTTTTGGACGAAGATAAAACCAATCCACGTCAAAAAAAAATTTGATGTATGGGCGAGCCCATGCGGTTGTTTATTATTATTATTATTATTATTGTTATTGTTGTTATTATTGTTGTTGTTGTTGTTAATTGTTGTTGTTGTTATTAATGTTGTTGTTGTTATGGTTGTTATTGTTATTTATATTGTTGTTGTTGTTATTAATGTTGTTGTTGTTATTATTGTTGTTGTTGTTGTTGTTATTATTATTATTATTATTATTATTATTATTATTATTATTATTATTATTATTATTATTATTATTATTATTATTATTATTATTATTATTAGTATATTGCTAGATAAATGCTAAAAAGAAATAAGACTCCCAGCACGAAAAAAAAAGTATGAGTTTTGACGCAAATGTCGCTAACTTGACCATCATAACAAATTTTGCCGAAATGGCTTATTAGCGTTGGAATATGAGAATGCTTTAAAGCGTCGGCAAGGTTAAACATTATTATGTTATGATGCTTGAAAGCATCATCAAATGCCAATAATAAAATTTATAAAAAAAATATAACCAATAGCAGCATGGCAGCTGCTGGGTCGATAAGCTTTTGTCCCTGATGAATGGTTGAAGAATCTCCTTCAAGCCCAATTTGTTGGCTTCGACACCTAGCCATGCTGCTATGAGACGAAAGAGGGTGGCAATTGCTTGCCTCCAGGTCTTAGCAACTGGCCAAGCACTACAGAAAAACTCATCTTTTTCGGCATTTTTTATAACCTTTTCCAACGCTTATAAGCATCGGCTAAAGTTCCGACAATGCTAATCAAAGCGTCGCAGAAGCGTCGACGATATCGGAGTGGCAAAAGTTTTTGCCAATGCTACATAAAAGTATCAGCAAAAATAGGGATTTGTCGACGAATACGAAACGAATACAAACCTCATGGTTTTCGTCCACGCTTTTAAGTATCGGCAAATTCCTGTTTTTGCCGATGCTTTCATGTAGCGTCGGCATAACCCTAACTTTCACCAACGCTTTAAAGCGTCAGCGTAGGCTTGCCGGGCATGTGCCATGATGTTTTTTACCGACGCTTAAAATCATCGAAATTTGTATTTTTTAAAAAAATAAAAATACAAATGCATATCATAAAACACATATTATAACAATATGAACCTGTATTACATTTATATTGACACAAACATTCAGATTATTCGAAATATTTATATTGTCATATCTGATTAAATTTATATAATAAGTTTAGAATTATAATGTACTTTGAAAAATAAGAAACATATACATATCAAACTCCATAAAAAACAGTCTAGAAGGTATCAGGGACGGGATTCAGTTCCATCATCATCATCTCTACGAGCGTTTGAAGTATTAGAAATCTAAAAAAAAAAGAAAAATCTTAGAAGTTAGGAATAATATGATACATTGACTCATACATCATAATTGATAATATGTAAAGTATTCAAATATATATAGTTATTTACCTGAGAAGGAAGAAATCATTATAACAAAGATGAAATATTCGCAAGCTGAGACTGCAAATTTTTTTGGTTCTGCTTCAGCTCTTCAATAGTTGCTTGAAAATGACGAATTTCTGTAGTGTTACTACCTTCTCTAACATTTCTTGTAAACATGCCCACCGCAGACAACTAAGTGGGGGTAACTCCAACGTTGTAACCCCTCACTCGACCATAACGCTTTGAGCCTATCAATTCAACGAGCACTTAAGCTTCGATATGACTAATCGCGTCGGATGATGATGACTCTCCGACCCGCTTTGAAATAAGATTTGTTACCCTATCCTATATCTCTCAAAAGAAAAAGTTAAATTAATGTATGCCAATAATAGAAAAAAAAATCATTGCACAAGTCTAAGATGAATACATACAACTATATCTCTTGACTCCTCCCGAACAAAGCTGCCATCTCAGTGGGTGTGAGTTTATAAAACTCCACTTTACGAGGCTTTCTCCCATTATCATCCATCTACAACAAAAAATATATTTCAAAAGTATACATGCTATATGATAGAATAATTTAAGATAAATTTAAAGAGTTTCAAAAAAACTTACGAATTCAGCTCTACGCCTCGCATAACTCATGGAGCCTGAAGTGTAAGGAACAATTTGCGATGCTCGAGCAGCTATACCAATGTTGAAATATATCTGTTGCGGGGACGACGCTTTGGCCGGAGCCTCGCGCAACAGCATAGCCCACATTAAGCTAGCACAGAAAGAGGACCACGTTCCTCCCGAGGTATTGTCCGCTTTGGGCGCTCCGGCCCGCGCGTCCAGCGCTGACGGGGGGAGACTGGTGCCCTCACGGGTTTGCCCTTCAAAAGGCGCCTCGAGAGGAAAGGATTTCCACCCCCCATTTAAGGCATGGAACATTTCCGCTACTAGCCGATGTGGGACTAAATTCAAGGCCCCCTCCCCTCCCCACAACATAGCCCCCCCAGCGGGAAGGTTCCTTGCCGGTTTTTAACGCCGGGGGCCCCCACAGTCCTGAAGGGTAGTCAATAGAGGGAGGAGGCGCCCCTTCCTGGCGCGCCATCTGTTGCGGGGACGGCGCTTTGGCCGGAGCCTCGCGCAACAGCATAGCCCACATTAAGCTAGCACAGAAAGAGGACCACGTTCCTCCCGAGGTATTGTCCGCTTTGGGCGCTCCGGCCTGCGCGTCCAGCGCTGACGGGGGGAGACTGGTGCCCTCACGGGTTTGCCCTTCAAAAGGCGCCTCGAGAGGAAAGGATTTCCACCCCCCATTTAAGGCATGGAACATTTCCGCTACTAGCCGATGTGGGACTAAATTCAAGGCCCCCTCCCCTCCCCACAACAATATCTTTTCCAAAAAACAGTAAATAATGCAATATATACAATGTATAAATTTTTAAACTATAATAATAGTAAATACAATCTAAGTTATTGAAAAAATATATATAACCTAAGCTTTCTCGAAAAACCAGTAGCGGACAAGCTCCCTCCACTGATGAGAGATTATGTAAAATATTCAAATACAGTCATTTGGACAACTGTGTATTTTCTCATTTCCAAAATTCAATTCTTTTACTAGTTTTTTGGCTTCATAAGATCGCTTGGAGGGAGGAGGAGAGGAGATCGCTCGGCGCCGGAGAGGAGGGAAGAGGAGGGGACAAGGGTCGGCACTGGAGAGGAGGGAGGAGGAGGGGAGAAGGGTCGGCTAGCTATTATGGCTTGATATCGATCGAGGATGGAGGAGAAGGGGCGCGGCCGATGATTTTGTTAGGAATTAGGTTTTCGACGATGTGTATAAGCGCCGTCTTAAGTTAAGACTACAACGACGCTAATTAGTGTTGCATATTTCCGACGCCTTTTAAAAGCGTCGGCTATTTTTGGTTCTAGACCGACATTTACCAACGCTTGTAAAAAACGTCGGCAAAAAAGTGTCGTAAAATCCAATTTTCCTGTAGTGAAGGAGATCTTGAATAAGATAACTAAGCAGCTGCAGCCATTGAAGAATGAATAACCGAAGCATCGAAATTAACTTTTAATACTCCTAAGGGAGGGGGTTCCCACGACGCCTGTTTGGAAGTTTTAGCAAATATAGAAGAAGTAATATCTCCCCAGTACTTAACCGGAGCATTGCAAGATGATTCCCCTACAAAATAGCAATCATTTACAACATTAACGACGCCAAGCCAGATGCCACCGAAGGTTTTAACCCTCACAGGCACTGCCATCCTCCATATCCACCGAAATCGGCACAGGTGATCAGGTACAACCTGCAAGGGGAATTGCAACTATTTTGGTCATCATTTCAGCCGGAAATAGTGATGATAATATAACCCCATTCCATTGCCAGTCTAATGTAATTAGAGATTGCACCTGCATATCTGAATGTATCTAATCCATGTTGATAGAAGTTGGCCATTGCTTCAAAGGAATAGGATCCAACCAAGATCCTTTAAAACATTTATAGTAGATCTTGTGGCAATTGACTATTAAAATTGATGCTGCACTATTGGCCCCTAAGATCACAGATCTTGGCACATTTTCCCACCAAACTCAGTATGTCATCCATGGATTTTCTAACATTATATTGTATTATTGTTGTAACCTATCTCTCTCTCTCTCTCTCTCTCTCTCTCTCTCTCTCTCTATATATATATATATATATATATATATATATATATATATATATATATATATATGGGCTGTGCCCAACCTATTTATAGAAGGTTCGTGAATGGTCACTGAGATCGCTATATTTGTGGCCCATGGGCTGTGACCAACCTATTTATAGAAGGTTGGTGAATGGTCACTGAGATCATATCTTTTTTCGGCCTATGGGCTGTGACCAACCTATTTGCAGAAGGTTGGTGAATGGTCACTGAGATCATATCTTTTTTTGGCCTATGGGCTGTGACCAACCTATTTATAGAACGTTGGCGAATGGTCACTGAGATCATATCTTTTTTTGGCCTGATGTAGGGTTTGGATCTTTGGAAGCAATTAATGCAAGCATATAGTAGTGGATACTTACCAATTTATGGAAGGTTGTTGAATGGTCATTGAGACTATATATATATATATCGTGGCCTCGTGTAGGGTTTGGATTTATTATTATTATTATTATTATTATTGTTGTTGTTATTATTATTATTTAGTGAAAACGATAATTCATTTAACTCTAACATGAGTACATTCAGCCAAATCAAAAGAAAGTAAAGAGTACAAAGGAGTGGAAATGTCAGCTACATATGTCCAAAGGAGCTCCCCGGAGTGCCGGGCGACGTAAGAGGCGACCCAATCCGCTGCTCTGTTTGTTTTCCGGTACACATGTGCTGCCTGAAAAACACCCATCTCCTGAACCAATCTCCGAGTCTCCAGGAAGAGAGAGCGACCCTCACCGTACCTATCCGCACTCCGGATCCAATCGATTACCGCAGAAGAGTTCCCCTCGAGATGCACCCGCTCGGCACCGAGAACCCTCCTCGCATAGGATAAACCCTCCCAAGCTGCCCACAGCTCTGCCCCACCAACAGTGAGCCCTGGCATGCGACGGCCACCAGCTGCTATCAGCTTGCCTAAGAAGTCTCTGATCACAAAACCCCCACCTCCAGAAACACCATCCACCGACCGACTACCATCAAAGTTTACCCTAAGATAACCAAGAGGTGGGGCACCCATGAAACAAGGGTGAACCTGTGCGCTGTAACAGCGGAAAGAGTACCTCAGATGTCCCTAACCATCCCTGAGGAGAACAAAGCAGTAGCTCCGGTGATCTCCCCTGCATGTAGTACAGCTCGATTTACCACCATCCTCGAAGACCACCTCCTACCCTCAAATAGGGTTTAGATCTTTGGAAGCAGTGCAAGCATATAGTAGTAGATACTTACCAGACTATTTATTTCGAATAAATTATTATAGTAAAGTTCAGACATGACCATTTTTCTAAAATGATGTATAATTCTTTTTATGATATTGACTGGTGCTTTATTGCATTGTATCGTGAAGTATCTATCACTTGGGAAATATGAGGTGAGAGAAATCATGCACACCAGCATTATCATGTGATGCATGTGCTTTAGATGAGGAGGATCGGTCGTCGAAGTGTGCTTCTTTTCAACCCCTCTCGGTGGCGATGGCAACCTACTATGGTAGTGATATGGTGGTGGTGGTGGTCATAGATGATTTTAGTTTTCAAAAAACAAAAATTATTTTTATAATTTTTTTATAATTTTTAGAAATAAAAAATAAAAAAAATGAAAACCAAAATTAGGTTACCAAATTTCATTTTCATTTTGTGTTTTTGAAAACACATACTGAAAATTGACAATCATACCAAACAAAGTCAAGATCTCTATATCCTCGTAATCTTTCAAGCTTACTTTTAAAAAGGAACTACTTGTTTGAGATCAGTTTTACTAATCTAAGACTTGTATATGGATTTAATTTGTTTCATGCATTTATCTTCTTGTTAGTTTTCCCGATGCACAACTAGGTAACTTCAGCTTCACTATGTTGACATATTGGTAGGGCAACTATCAACCCTGGATAACTTTTATTGATTGGTTGCATGCATATTATTCTACATAGCATGGGGCATCTGTTGTCATGCCCCGAACTCGAAGCGCAACAGATGTCCCATGCCTGTACAACAGACGAAACAGATATTGTAAGGCTACATATCATATCAAAGTAATGACAATCTTTAAAATTTATTTAAACATTAATTTATTCAAATAATTCTTACAATAGTTTCAAAGTAGTATGTGCTAACTAATAATATAAATCAAATTAAATACTATAACTAGTCTAACTAAAAAGCCAATAATTGAAAGAATCTTCAGGAATCTCTGGATCTCCTATTCATCTGGTTGATCTCCAGATCACCCCTCTATCTTCTTATGATGGTTGACTGATGAAAGAACCTAGTGTTCCGATCTCCTTCCTTGATTCACTAAACTCGAGACTTTTGCCTCCAGAATGTCTTTTGCTACCGAAGAAGAGTGTCATGGGTGGACAAGTGGGACCTGAACTCCTCCATTTCCTCAGTCGATAGGCCCCCTCTGCACCTCCAGAGTCTGTAGTTTAGATATAGCTACCTCGGACTCCTCAACCTTTCTGAAAATGTTCCTCACCTTCTCCTTATTCCACCATCGCAGATGCCGTTTAGTGATCTCCAGCTTCCGAGATACTCTGTACATAGCACAACCTAGGACAGGTGCCTGCTAAGCCTCTCGAACCACCTTCCAGAAGCAAGGATATGACAGCCAGAATTTCTCAAATCTAAAGGGGCAACAATAATGAGTGGGGATGAGGTATTGATTAGAATTGGACAGTGGTCCAAGACGATCCTAGGCAAATGGCTCCCATACTTTGGCCTACTCCTGCCGATTGTTGCACTATGTTAATCTCGGGGTGTCGAAGCCAAGATCAATCAGCCCGTTGTCATGATCTCCAGTCAATCTCCGGATCGCGATGAACTCCTTATTTCATTACGATCGGCGCGCGGGGGGGGGGGGGGGCGACTCCAGTCAAGTAGACCGGGCTCAGTCTTGGGTCTCACATAGGGTTTCTAGAAGCTTCGTTTTTCTTGGTGCTTTGATGGGATTACATGAAGGTTCTTGTAGAACAATGAATTTTAATGATATGCTTTTGTGGATATTTTGAGAACAAGATATTGTGCTTAATATTTACAATCATCTAAATAATTTGTATCATTTTATTTTTTTATTAATTTAGGTTGAAGGGTTATCCATGGTTATTGTTTAAACAAAGATTATAATAAGTTAATAGATTTAATAGAGCATCTGTAATTGTTCAAACCCGAAATATATTTTGGATGGTAGGATGCTTTTTTTTTTTGATGAAAAGGGAGGGAGATAAGATGTGGACCTATACTCAGCCCATGAGGCGGCTAATGTACGGAGATGATAACTGACCACGTAGAGAGAGGGAGCAAAAAAACAGTAACTCTTTGGTCAACTTTTACTTTTTTGATTTCTATGGGTACACTCATACGCGTATGGTGTGAGTTGCCCTTATCAAAAAAATAAAAAATAAAAAAATAAAAAGTAACTCTTTTAACTATGCTTTCCATTCCTGTCACGTTCCTCCAGTCTCAGCTGGGACTTCCCATTGTCCTAATGCCCTCATCATTTCGGCTATTATTGGTTGGTGCTTACATTCTGGCATTTTACGTCCAGCTTTCAAGCAGCCATGTACACTTCTGAAGCAGCCTTCATGGGGAATCAGCTTCATGATCAAAGCTGTGCTTGTTCCTTTCTTTCTGTGCACCAACAACTAGTGGATATTAGATGGTCCCTTGCTTTCTTTTGATTGATTTTTTAGAATTTGTCTTTGCTAGTGCATCCATAGATCTCTCACTGTTTGTGGGAGGGGCAGTTTGCTTTCAACTTCCATCCAGAAAATCCTGGTGTAGGCACAGTTCAGAAAGAGGCGATTTGTATTTTCATCCTCTTCACGACAAGGAATGAATGCCGATGGAGCAGGGAACTGCTTCTTCCGTAAATGTTTGACTATGGAGATCTTATTCTAGAAGGAGAGCCAGGTGAATATATACTTTTGACTTTCTGTAGTAGAGTGAGTTGCCAAATAACCTTTGGGAAGTTTGGACGGATTTCGCCATGGCTAAAGAATTTGTAATAGCCTGTAACAGTGAATGCATTTTTCCTATCCTATTTCCAAATCGTTCTATCTTCCTCCATAGAAAGTTCCACGTACACTGTTATGACACTGTTTGGGTTGCCAGAACTCTTCTTCTCTTCTATGACCCATGTTGGTTAGAAAATGACTACTGAGGTCCTCAGAATTTTGGAAGTTGGCTGCTGAGATGTTTTTCTCAGAGGTTAGAAGGAAAGAGACTTGGAAGGATAGCTTTAGAGGTTCTTCCCCAACCACAAATCATGGATGGTAGGATCTCATCAAGTTCTATAAAATTGGACCTTCTTATGCACAACTAGCATTACTTGTTTTGACATCTAAATTGATGAAAAAAATAATAGGTTTTAAATAAAGAACCTCTCAAAGTGGTTTCAATCTTATTTTTCTATATATAAGTAATTAATTGTTTATATATTTATTATATGATCATGATATCATGATTCAATTTTGGTTGACCCAATGATTGAACTGGTGAACCATGAACAGGTTTTGAGGAAAACCATCAAATACTCTCGCCTTTAGTGTAAGAATATATATAAATAAAGGCAAAAAAGCTATTTCCTCCTTGTTTATATTTACTATGTCTTCTATCATAAATAGTTTTGTTTGGAGAATATAGTGGGATCAGCATATAGTTTGTATATTTAGCCCATTGTAAAAAGCTTTTTTTATGAATAATTTATCTCATCTTCACCCAAATAGGTCAAATTCTTTTCAATTTATTCTATCAATTTACTCTTTTCTTGGTTGATATCAGATGAAGGTCATAATTGCGGTTGCACTCCTCTACAACCCTAGCTATAGAAAACTTCTGTAGCCCACCACACTCAATCAATAAAAATATTTGTTGTGGCATATATCTTGTGTAGCGCATCCAAGCATTTAGGACTCCATGAAACAAAATAGCTCCAAGTTTCTCAATGCCTTTCTCGTCCATCTTCCAACTTTTTATCATACAAAAGAGTTTTCCAGTTTCTCGCTAGCAGTCTAATGTATTTATGCCAATAAATATCTTACAATTTCTTGACGGCTTGTCTTATGTTAACGTGCTAAATATTTTAACAAATTGAATATAACTTCCATGATAAGTGGGAGTAATATGCTAGCCTTGTTAGATCCTCTTGGCATTGGAAAATTCTTCAATGCCAATGTGGTGATATTTGTTTACAAATCTTGATAGTTGTTAGTCAAAACCAACATAAAAAATGAGCTATCGATAAGATTTGAAAGCTTTATCTACTTATTAGCTCGATCAATTGGGGAGGTAAGGGTGAAGAAATATTCCAAATCTTTATAGTTAAATGATGTTATGGATCCATGTAGTGCTTTTGATGAGAGAAAGAAGTCCTTAGGTAACTTTTCCAATCCTGGTATGCCAAGCGTTAGGCCATTATGTGGCATTATTTTAATCCTTCCATCTTGAGATTTTATGATGGTTTATTCACTCCCCAGCTGCATCACTGGGCATAACTTTCTCTGTTAGTTGCATTGGAGGATAATACTAATGTCCCTCAATTTATGTAGCCCCAATCAAACAAAATTTAGCCCAATCGTACCAATCCAATCTAGTCCTAGCCAATCTAACCCTAATCCAACCTAATCTAGCTTATGCTCATCCACTCCAACTCAATTTTAACCAATCCAACTTGAGCTAGCATAATCCTATCCAATTCAACCCAATCCAACCAACATAATTGAACCTAATCATACCCAATCCTGACCTTATTCATCCAATATGACCAAATTCAACACTGTCCCAACCTAGTTCTATTTACCTAACTCAACTTAGCCCAAGGTTTTAAGTTTCGATGGGACGGAAGGCATCTTGGTTGTCCTATCCGGTTTTGTTTCTACAAAAAAATGAGACCGAAACATGATCGAGATTTTGAAACCCATCCATGTAGAAAAAGAAGAAGGAAAAAAGAAAGAAAGAAAGAAAAGATGAAGAAAAGGAAAAGTAAAAGGAAAGAAGAAGAAAAGGAAAGCAAGAAAGGGAGAAGAAAAAAAAAGAAAAGAAAGAAAGAAGGAAGAAAGGAAAGAGAAAGAAAAAGAAAAAAGAAAGAAAGCTGGAAGCAAAGGAAAGGATAAAAAAAGAAAGAAGAAGAAAAATGAATTGCCACTGGGACAAGGCAAGATCAATGTCTCGTTCCATAGGAAACTGGAACATCCCCATCCTATGAGATTTAAAACCTTGACTTAGCCTTAGTAACCCAATCTCAATGGCCAAGTCATCACAAATACATCTAAATAGCCTAAAATTCTGTCTGTGCATCTAAATTAGACCTATCATGGACTTTATAGATTTAGGCTATATCATGAACCAGCTTATGGACCCCTTGATATCCATAACTCATAATTACCTCTTTTATCATAAGTGCACCCCAAATTGGAATCTTCATAAATACATATGATGCGCTTTGATAAAATCTTTCCATATTTATTCTCCATCTCTCTCTCAAGGAGGTCATAAATACATATGACGCGCTTATCATGTGTCACCTTCTAGTATACCATCTAAGATATTTCTTATAACTAAATCCCTCATTTATCCTCCTATTACCGTACGTCCTCTCTAATATTCTCATCACATTCTCCTCTTCTTGCACTAAATATTATCTCCACTACATGAAAAACTCAAGATATCCTCGATAATAAATCTTATCATCTCTTAATGCAATCATCATAATACACATTGGGTCAGAAAGAGTGTTTTGTATGTACCCCTCATATCCTCTCTAAAAGATTTAGTTAACTCTTAAGCTTTTTCCTAAATCTATTCAAATTAGCATACTTGCCATCATTGGTCTCCATCTTTTGATCTTTTTCTCCTCCTCCCAATCCTTCATTTACCTTACAGCTCACCAATCTAAGAGAAGAGAAAAGACCCAATCCTCTTCCTCCACCCAGCCTATCTTCCAAACCTTAGATGAGAATTGATCCCCCCAATCCTAGTCCTCTCCTTTATTCTTTGATCCTAGCCACCCAAGAAACACTGATGAGAGCACAAAAGTGCGATTTACACATCACTTAAATTAATATTATTGCTAATAAATAATGATAAAAGTGTTGCATTAATATTATATTTTTGTGGTGCAAAGGTTATTGTAAATCAAGAGTTTAAATGCGCATTTTGTATAGTTTGGGATAAGGCATGGCTCCAAGCCTAATGATGTTAGGAGCATAATTGAACCTGGTCAAGCACATTTGCACCGGAGCTACACATATCTACATGCCATAGCCTCTTCCCGTGACACATGCCAAAGATCCTGCTGCAGCCCTCATCCATTACCATCTTCAGCATACCGCGAGCTCCCGAATTCGTGATTTGATCTCAGAGGCTTCCCAGCGTCCGCTCCTCCTCGAGTCCATTCACAACCCGATCAACGCTCCCATGCTTCAGCCCGTAATCATCTCCCAGCATCAGCGTCGGATCCGGCCGTTTCCAGCATTCCGTGAATCCTCCCAGCGGCCGTCCGGAAGAGATCACGCGCCTCCCAGCTTCCTCCATCTCCATTCCCGAGCGTGCGACCCCGTATCAGAGCCTCCTCCGATCCCGCTGCATCTCCTAGCCGATTCACAGCCGGAACTCGCGTCCGAGCATCCCACGGCCAGCCAGGATCCGCCTACCCCGCATTCTCAGCAGCGGACTTCCAGCCTTCCCGCATTTCATCCATAGCGCGTCGTCCTCACCCGAGATCAGCGTCCATGATCCTCTCACAACGATCTCCCAGCATCCGCGATCAGCTCCCGAGCATCTCTGTGCATCCATTTGAAGAAGATCGGGATTCATGCCAAGCCTCCACACCTCAGCCTCCTCCGGCCATCCGCGATCACCGCCCAGCCGTCCGCCTCCTCCACAGCATCCGCGACCTCATCCTTCCAACCTCACGCGCCCAAGATCAGCCGTTCGCATTGATCTCCAACGCATCCCCAAGATCCATAGAGGGGGGAGATGAGTATAAGAGGTAAACGGCTGAGAAAGGGGTGAAAGGAGGAGAAACAGAGGAGGAGCCGGGCGGCTGGAGTGGAAAGAAAAAAAAAAGTGTAAAGAGAAACAGGGGATGCCCTGTTTCTGTTATTAAGAAAAAAAAGAGTGAGAAAGAGAGAGGCTGATGTTTGTAATGGTTTGCTAATTCCGTTGGCAAAGGGTGATGGATGAATCCTTGTCATGTTGCTTTCATCAAGTATACTCTAAACTTTTATTCTAATTGTTTTATATCCATTGGTATGTTTTGAATTCTTGAATATTTATTTATTAGATAGATCTTTTATGGTTTATATATATATATATATTGATGCATGGATTGTTTCGATGTTTGATTTGTCGTAGACGTAACCGGCACGATAAATACTTAGATGTTGAATTCATGTTTTCAGATTGTATGCTCCATGATTAGAACTACTCTATCATATTAATCTTTAATCAAGAATCGCCGAGTTTATTTATTGAAAGTAATATTGTCAAGGAGGGTTCCGGATCCCCAGCCTTCTCTATATTTTTGAACTTTGTTTAATTATCTATTAATCCTCTGCTTTTAACTTTTGAAAATCAACTGAAAATTACATCTAAAAATTACGCTAATAATCTTTAGATCGTTCCCTGAGGAATCGACCTCGGACTCCCGAGTTATATTACTTGTGCGAATCTCCTGCACTTGGGAGAGCAGTTTTATTTTTGCACCAAGTTTTTGGCGTCGTTGCCGGGGAACGGCTGAGTTATTAGTATAATTTTAGATTTAATTTTTACCTTAGTAGTTAGTATTTTTCTTTTGAAAAAAAAAATTACTACTATTTTTAATTCACTGCATAGTCTGCATCAAACTCTGATATCATAGAAATTAGCCGTCTGATTGGACTCAAATTTTGTCCGCTGGTGCAAGACATATTTTTTAATAATCTGAACGGTCTGATTGACATTCTGAGACTTTTAAGATCATTAGATTAATACGAAACCTTGCTGCTTTCTACTTTGAATTTTCTGCATTTAATTTTTTTTAGAATAAGAAATTTATTGTTATCATATCTTATTAACCCTTGTTGATAATTGAAAATTGAAAAAAAAAAAAACTTTAAGAAAAGATCAAGTGTGATCATTCAAAATTAGAAAAAGAGGGAAAACCTAAAATTTTAATAATTTTAAATTTCAAATTTCAAATTTCAAATTTCAGACTTCAACTCATAAATTTTTTTTAAAAAATAAATAAATAATTTGCTTGATCACCTATTCAATGAAATTTAATGTCATGTCATAAAACATTTAAAAAAAAAATCTTGATTGTTGCATATAGTATAAGGCATCAGCATAAAATATTTTAAGGGCATAACCCATTTAAAAAGATAAGGTCGGGATTTCATCACTCGTCCTTAGCCCAAAAAATCACCCCAATGCATAAATATCCTAAGCTTAACTAAAATCAACTAGACGTTGGCCTCTAAGGACATTCGAGCTCAATAGGATGAAGCCCACCGAAAGTTGCACCAATTTCGGTCTGTGGCTTAGTTGATGTCTAGGCAAGCTTTGTCCCTATAAGGGAGACAGTTCATCTGTTCGAGGCAAGTGGGTTTTAAGTGGGACCTTTGCGAACGCATCGTGACCCCTCCACTTACCTGGGAGCTTACCTGGTCAACTCGGTTCATTAGACCGGATTGGAGGCTTAGGTGTCCTCTTCAAACCAGTTAGGAGCTGTCTAGAAATTTAAGAAAAACATTAGAAATTGAGGTGTAATGTTTTGTTGCATGTTTGATTGTGAATAAAATTTTTGTTTTAGGATATCGTTTTAGGGTAACTTTAGTTGGTACTTATATTTATTTTTTTATTTTTTTAAAAAAAAAAGAAAAAAAAAGAGAGGGAAATATTTTGCATGCTAAAGTGGAATAGGGATGACACCGGTCGATTAAGTCGTACAACTTTAGATCATCCCTTAGGACATACCCCTGAAATTCCTTCGCAGTATCTCACACCTTGTGAGATGGCTGATTTAAATGAAGATGCGGGGAGTCACCACAATCAAGAACGAGAACCCCATGTTATGACTCTAAGACAATACCTACAACCGGCTAGGACTAGTCAGCCTTCATGCATAATTTTTTCTGATAATGTAGGACATTTTGACATCAAACCCGGGATAATTCAATTGCTGCCCAAGTTCCACGGGTTAGAGTCCGAGAGTCCGTATCTTCATTTAAAGGATTTTGAAGAATTGAGCATTACATTTAGAGTGCCAAATGTCACCGAGGATGTCCTCAAGTTGACATTGTTTCCTTTCTCTCTAAAGGATAAGGCCAAAACATGGCAAACCCTTTGCGACCTAGATCAATAAGAAATTGGCAAGATATGCAGAGAGAATTTTTAAAGAAGTTCTTCCCCACACAAAGGACCAACTTTTTGAAAAGACATATCAGCAATTTCCAACAAAAAGATAATGAAACATTTTATGAATGTTGGGAAAGATTTAAAGACCTTCTTCTCTCATGCCCTCATCACGGATTCGAAACTTGGAGAACCATTAGCTTCTTTTATGAAGGTTTATCTCCACAGTTGAAACAGTTTGTAGAGACCATGTGCAATGGTAGATTTTTAGAAAAACAACCTGATGAGGCATGGGAGTATTTGGATTCCCTTGCTGAGACTGCCCAACTTTGGGATAACGGGGATAGAAACAACAAGTCTTTGCCTAAGCCTACTAGCTCTGTACAGGGAGGCCTTTACAACCTCAGAACTGAGGATGATCTTCATGCTAAAATGGCAGCCCTCACTAGGAAGGTAGAAGAAATTGAGCTTAGGAAGGTTGAGCCTGTCAAGACTATAGAGCTTAGAAACGAGTGTTGTGGTATCTGCGATATGTCGGGTCATACTACTACAGATTGTCCCACCATACCGACATTCAAAGAAGTCTTGCACGATCAAGCAAATGCTATGAACTCCTACCAAAAGCCTTATAACGATCCATACTCGAATACCTATAACCCTGGTTGGAAGACTCATCCAAATTTTAGGTGGAGAAATGATCATCCTCAACAGTCACACCATTCAGCTCCTCCACCTGCACATCCTACTTTTGCATCACCACCCACTCAGAAGCCGAATATTGAGGATACCTTGCAATCTATACAAACTTTTCTACAAGGTCAAGCTAATATCAATGCTCAAAATACTCGAAATTTTGAAGATATAAGGAACCAATTGTCAATGTTGACTACCGTCCTAAGTACACAAGAGAAGGGTAAGCTTCCAGCTCAACCCCAACCTAACCCACAAATGCACGGTAGTAATAATACGGCTCCCTCTAGTTCGCATACAGAACATGCAAAAAGCATTATGACTTTGCGTAATGGGAAAGTTATCGATCAGACCGTCCCATTGAGACCGCGAGTCACTTCTAATTCTGATGCTCCCAAAGTCGATGAAAGGAACAAAGAAGAAGTTGAGGTCCCAACTTCTACCGAGAAAGTTGAATGTCCTTTTCCTCCACCTTTTCCACAACGGTTAAAGCCGTTGCAAAAGCTCGAACCTAATTCTGAAATTCTTGAGCTTTTTAAACAAGTAAAGATCAACATACCTCTTCTTGATGCAATCAAACAAGTACCCTCATATGCCAAATTTTTGAAGGACTTGTGTACTGTTAAGCGCCGATTAAATGTTAAGAAGAAGGCATTTTTAACTGAAAATGTGAGTGCTATTTTGCAGCACAACATTCTTCCTAAATATAAAGATCTAGGTTGCCCAACCATCTCATGCATCATAGGCAACTTTAGGATAGAGCGAGCATTGTTAGATTTAGGGGCGAGTGTGAATTTGTTGCCATATTCTGTATATGAGCAACTTGGTTTAGGTGAGTTGAAGCCAACCTCCGTCACTTTGCAATTAGCTGACAAGTCAGTTAAAATTCCAAGGAGGATTATCGAGGATGTATTAGTCCAAGTAGACAAGTTCTACTTTCCTGTCGATTTTATTGTATTGGACACACATCCGGCTTCGAACTCACAGTCTCAGATTCCGGTCATTTTAGGACGTCCATTCCTTGCAACTTCTAATGCATTGATTAATTGTAGGAATGGCGTCATGAAGCTTTCCTTTGGTAACATGACCTTAGAATTGAACATTTTTAATGTGTGCAAACAACTCAATGATCCCGAAGAGAGTAAGGAGGTTGATTGGGTTGAAACCATCGCAGAAGATTATTTGTTAGCTAAAGCAATTAACGACCCATTCAATGATAGCTTAATTGATTGGTGTCCTAATGGAACCAATGATGATGATTTGTCAGTCACACCTATTGTGGATAATCTGGATATCAAGATGGTCAATGGGTGGAGACCAAAAGAAGGAGAATTTGAGAGATTGTCGCCTCGAGAGGTGAAAATAGTACCATCCCATGAGCAAGCACCCAAGCTCGAATTGAAACCCTTACCAAAGGAACTTAAGTATGCTTTTCTTGGACCCGAAGATACTTTTCCTGTAATCATCTCGTCTGGACTTGATCATACCCAAGAAAGAAAATTAATTGATGTTTTAAAGAATCATAAAGGAGCCTTAGGGTGGTCTATTGCCGATTTGAAGGGAATTAGCCCCTTAATTTGCACGCACCGGATATATTTGGAGGACAATGCCAAAACCACAAGGCAAATGCAATGAAGGTTAAATCCTACAATGAGAGATGTGGTTAAGGCAGAAGTCCTTAAGTTGCTTGACGTGGGTATTATTTACCCAATTTCTGACAGCAAGTGGGTAAGCCCTACTCAAGTCGTTCCTAAGAAATCGGGTTTGACGGTAGTAGAAAATGACAAGGTGAACTAGTTCCAACTCGTGTCCCGACGAGTTGGCGCATGTGTGTTGACTACCGAAAGCTGAATTTGGTCACACGAAAGGATCACTTTCCTCTACCCTTCCTAGACCAAGTATTGGAGAGGGTTGCAGGGCATGATTTCTATTGTTTTCTCGATGGCTATTCGGGATATTATCAAATTGAAATTTCACCGGAAGATCAAGAGAAGACTACCTTCACTTGTCCTTTTGGCACATTTGCTTTCCGACGAATGCCATTCGGGTTGTGTAATGCACCTGCAACATTTCAAAGATGCATGCTCAGCATCTTTGAAGACATGAACGAGAAATTTTTGGAAGTGTTCATGGACGACTTCTCCATTTTTGGCAACACATTTGATGATTGCCTGTCACATTTACAAGCTGTCTTAGCTCGATGTATGGAAAAGAATTTGATACTGAATTGGGAGAAATGCCACTTCATGGTGCCAAAGGGAATTGTCTTAGGACATATTGTTTCATCGAAGGGCATGGAAGTAGATAGAGCTAAGACTGATTTAATTGCTAAGCTACCTGCACCCAAGACGGTTAGAGATGTTAGATCATTTTTGGGTCACGCCGGATTTTATAGGAGATTCATCAAGGACTTTAGTGTCATATCTCGACCATTATGTAATCTCCTATCCCTTGATACACCGTTCAATTGGACTGAAACCTGTCAGGAGGCATTCGAAAAGTTGAAGTCTATGCTTAGCACTGCACCCATCGTGCGACCACCCGATTGGTCATTACCTTTTGAGATTATGTGCGACGCTAGCGACTATGCAATAGGAGCTGTCCTAGGACAACGCAAGGATAATAAGCCATATGTCATTTACTATGCAAGCAAAACCTTAAACGATGCTCAAATGAATTACACTACCACCGAAAAGGAATTGCTTACAGTAGTATTTGCCTTAGATAAATTTCGCTCTTATATCCTTGGTGCTCCTATTGTTATCTTTACGGACCATGCGGCACTAAAATATTTGTTGGATAAGAAAGAGGCCAAACCACGCTTAATACGATGGATACTTCTACTCTAAGAATTTGACATCACTATCAAAGATAAAAAAGGAGTAGAGAATGTGGTTGCTGACCATTTATCACGATTAATTTTTCATGATTCAGTGCCACAATTTTCCATCAAGGACTCATTCCCCGAAGAGCAGTTGTTTGCACTTTCTAGTATACCATGGTATGCAGATATTGTAAATTTTCTTGTTACAAGCCGGATGCCGGAGCATTGGGGGTCGACAGATAGAAAAATTTTCTTGCGCGAAGTAAAGAATTATTACTATGACGAACCCTATTTGTTTAAATATTGCAATGATCAAATCTTTAGACGATGCATACCGGATCATGATATACAAAGCGTACTTTCTTTCTGCCACACTGATGCTTGCGGTGGACACTTTGCCTCTAAGAAAACTGTTGCAAAAGTTTTGCAATGTGGTTTCTATTGGCCCACTATGTTCAAAGATGCCCACGAGTTCTGCAGGACATGTGATCCATGTCAACGTATTGGAAGTCTAACTCGTAGGCAAATGATGCCTCTTCAACCCATTACTATTATCGAAATTTTCGATTGTTGGGGCATCGATTTTATGGGCCCATTCCCACCATCTTTTGGATATGAGTACATTTTAGTCGGTGTCGAATATGTGTCCAAATGGGTAGAAGCTGTTGCTTGTAAGACCAATGATCACAAACCCGTCCTGAAGTTTTTAAAAGAAAATATTTTTTCACGATTTGGGATGCCTAAGGTCATAATTAGTGATGGTGGAAAACACTTTTGTAATAAGCCTTTTGAGACATTATTAAAAAAGTATGGTGTCACCCACAAAGTTGCTACCCCATATCACCCGCAAACTAGTGGCCAAGTAGAATTAGCCAATAGGGAGATCAAGCGTATTTTAGAGAAAATGGTGAACCTATCACGAAAAGATTGGTCCTTGAGATTATCAGATGCATTATGGGCCTATCGTACTGCATACAAAACCATTCTTGGCATGTCTCCCTACCGGCTAGTCTATGGAAAAGCGTGTCATCTGCCTGTAGAAATAGAACATAAATCGTATTGGGCAATTAGAAAATTGAATTTTGATTTACAAGATGCCGGTCTAGCTAGAAAATTGCAATTAAACGAGCTTAATGAGATTCGCAGAGATGCTTATGACAATGCTAAAATTTGCAAAGAACGAATGAAGATCTTACATGATAAATCAATTTAAAAAAAATCTTTTGAACCATTGCAAAAAGTTCTTTTATATGATTCCCGCTTACATCTGTTTCCTGGTAAGTTGCGATCGAGATGGACAGGTCCTTACATTATAAAAACTGTTTTTCCACATGGGGCGGTTGAGATTGAGAATTCACGGGATGGTAGAATTTTTAAGGTAAATGGACATAGGTTAAAACCTTTTCTTGAGAATTTTGCAGATGAAGAGGACTCCTTTTTCTTGGGGGAGCCTTCTTATGACTGAGCATGAAGGCAAAGGTATGTGTATATTAGTTAGGATTATTTTTCTAGTTTTGTAGGTTTTATTTTCTGGATATCAACAGCTCAAGGTATTCTTCTTCTCTTCAATATTATTTTCTCTACTGTCTTTCATTATAGCTTTCTTGTATCTATTACATTGAGGACAATGCAATGTTTAAGTTGGGGGGAGGGAAGTATTTTGAAAAAAAAATAATAATAAAAAATTTTGCATTCTTTTCTAAGCAAATGCACATGTATTTTCATATTGAGTTTGTGCAACTATTAAGGCAAGAAATACATGCGTACTATGACTGATCAGAGACCTATTATTAGATCCCCGCACATGTATTTAATGATTATAGGATGGCCTCAGGAGTTCACATTTGTTTAATGCATTTTTATTAAGCCATATCTGTAAAAGAAGTACGAGTATCCTTGTCCGTACTATAAGGTTCTTGATTTGGTTTTCACATAAAGATAGAGATTGAATACTCCGGCTAGATCATCTAAGTGCCTTATGTTCCGACCTTGGTTGACCTATAGTCACGTTGCAGTCACATTATATGGTTCAGTTTACCTTCTCTATCTTGAAAAAAAAAAATTAAAATAAATAAATAAATAAATGAGGAGATGACAAGTCTAACCTCGTGGCGTAGTCTGGTTCGAGTAATTAAGCCCGAGGGGTGTTTCACCTAATGCCTTGAGCCAACTGGATCAGGAGTCATTAGCCGAAAACTCGCTACATGGACCTTGCTAGAGCCTAAGGGGTTGGACTATTGTAATCACCATTGGTTAAAAAAAAAAAAAAAGCATGAATAGGGTTGGTCGGGTTGAACCCAGTGACATGTGGTAATGGCTGGTTTGACTCCATTGTATTGGACCTTTGTGTACTTTGGATATTTAGTTGGGATTGATAGCTCCTTCTTTTTATGCGAACCATTCTTGACAATTTTAGACAACATAAGATATTCCGAAAATTTGATGGATCAGGCTCTAATAAACTGTAGTAAACACTTGTGAACTTGAGTAGTACATCTAAAATTCAAGCGGTACCATGTTGTGGTAGAGGTATTAGTACTCTGAGAAAGTCATACTATTTTATGCACACTACACTTTCGTATTTCCCCTTGCTTTGATAGTTGCCATGCTTGAAAATATATATTAATTACATGGGTATTAGCTTAGAATTTAGGACCTCATGTCATATCATTTTATGAATGATGTTTGTGGGTAACATCTCTACAAACCCTCACGAGACAACACTCGTCCACTAGGATAACCTAGGGATTTAACGGCTTGTTGCACGTGCTAAGTGCAATCGTGATGCCCTATGAAAGTGGGTACGTATCTTAGTTTTGTATCTTTAGCTTCAATAAAAAGTCATAGTTTAAACTACACCTTTTGCACTCTCATTTTTTTTCATTTGTCCGTTAATTGCTAAGAGACTAGCAATAAGCTAGTTGGGGGGTGTGATGAGAGCACAAAAGTGCGATTTACACATCACTTAAATTAATATTATTGCTAATAAATAATGATAAAAGTGTTGCATTAATATTATATTTTTGTGGTGCAAAGGTTATTGTAAATCAAGAGTTTAAATGCGCATTTTGTATAGTTTGGGATAAGGCATGGCTCCAAGCCTAATGATGTTAGGAGCATAATTGAACCTGGTCAAGCACATTTGCACCGGAGCTACACATATCTACATGCCATAGCCTCTTCCCGTGACACATGCCAAAGATCCTGCTGCAGCCCTCATCCATTACCATCTTCAGCATACCGCGAGCTCCCGAATTCGTGATTTGATCTCAGAGGCTTCCCAGCGTCCGCTCCTCCTCGAGTCCATTCACAACCCGATCAACGCTCCCATGCTTCAGCCCGT
This sequence comes from Phoenix dactylifera, assembly GCF_009389715.1. Taxonomy (NCBI): domain Eukaryota; kingdom Viridiplantae; phylum Streptophyta; class Magnoliopsida; order Arecales; family Arecaceae; genus Phoenix; species Phoenix dactylifera. The sequence continues at coordinate 241,786 of NW_024067824.1, read as the reverse complement.
AATCATCTCCCAGCATCAGCGTCGGATCCGGCCGTTTCCAGCATTCCGTGAATCCTCCCAGCGGCCGTCCGGAAGAGATCACGCGCCTCCCAGCTTCCTCCATCTCCATTCCCGAGCGTGCAACCCCGTATCAGAGCCTCCTCCGATCCCGCTGCATCTCCTAGCCGATTCACAGCCGGAACTCGCGTCCGAGCATCCCACGGCCAGCCAGGATCCGCCTACCCCGCATTCTCAGCAGCGGACTTCCAGCCTTCCCGCATTTCATCCATAGCGCGTCGTCCTCACCCGAGATCAGCGTCCATGATCCTCTCACAACGATCTCCCAGCATCCGCGATCAGCTCCCGAGCATCTCTGTGCATCCATTTGAAGAAGATCGGGATTCATGCCAAGCCTCCACACCTCCGCCTCCTCCGGCCATCCGCGATCACCGCCCAGCCGTCCGCCTCCTCCACAGCATCCGCGACCTCATCCTTCCAACCTCACGCGCCCAAGATCAGCCGTTCGCATTGATCTCCAATGCATCCCCAAGATCCATAGAGGGGGGAGATGAGTATAAGAGGTAAACGGCTGAGAAAGGGGTGAAAGGAGGAGAAACAGAGGAGGAGCCGGGCGGCTGGAGTGGAAAGAAAAAAAAAAGTGTAAAGAGAAACAGGGGATGCCCTGTTTCTGTTATTAAGAAAAAAAAAAAGAGTGAGAAAGAGAGAGGCTGATGTTTGTAATGGTTTGCTAATTCCGTTGGCAAAGGGTGATGGATGAATCCTTGTCATGTTGCTTTCATCAAGTATACTCTAAACTTTTATTCTAATTGTTTTATATCCATTGGTATGTTTTGAATTCTTGAATATTTATTTATTAGATAGATCTTTTATGGTTTATATATATATTGATGTATGGATTGTTTCGATGTTTGATTTGTCGTAGACGTAACCGGCACGATAAATACTTAGATGTTGAATTCATGTTTTCAGATTGTATACTCCATCATTAGAACTACTCTATCATATTAATCTTTAATCAAGAATCGCCGAGTTTATTTATTGAAAGTAATATTGTCAAGGAGGGTTCCGGATCCCCAGCCTTCTCTATATTTTTGAACTTTGTTTAATTATCTATTAATCCTCTGCTTTTAACTTTTGAAAATCAACTGAAAATTACATCTAAAAATTACGCTAATAATCTTTAGATCGTTCCCTGAGGAATCGACCTCGGACTCCCGAGTTATATTACTTGTGCGAATCTCCTACACTTGGGAGAGCAGTTTTATTTTTGCACCAAACACCAATATGAAAACACACACGTCTTGAATCTTAACCCTACACATTTTTAATTTTATGCATCTACCTTCTAACTAATAAGAATAAGCCATCTCAAACCTATCCTAGCCTCTAGATCTCGCAAACCTAAATCTCGACCCTTAAATCAACCTCTCTCTCTCTCTCAAACAATCATAAGTTCCTAACTCTTAGTTTCTTAAAAAAATACAATAAATACACCCTCCATGTATCTTAACCCTCAATCCTAGCCACCTTATTAATCCCTTCAAAGTTATAGAGCCAATAGGATTGAGGTACCTATTATTTCTTATCCTTTAGATATAGCTCTGCCCTTTTTCTTCCTAAATCTCAAATACTGAATCACCCACCCTCCTTTATAAATATACTCTCTTCTGTCCCAAATAAAATTAGTTAACCCTTTAGAAATTAGGCTAAAATTAGCAAGGCTTAGAGAGGCCGCTTTGAATTCCCCTCCAAACCCTTAACCTTAGCTTCATCTTGCTCCCCTCTTCCCTTCCTCTTCCATGAATCCCTAATCTTGGCCTCTCCAATAACATCTATTCAAGAAAGAGCTCTCGAGGAGCTTCGAGTGCCAATATGCTCCCTCCCTCTTCCACTACCATCATGCGCTCCCTCTCTCTCTCCCTCTTCCCCCCCTCCTTTCTTTTCTTTTTTATTTACTATCATGCATAAGAATAGGATAGAAAATTCTTTCTTTCCTTTAGGACTTTCTCTTAGGAGGAATGGGGGAGTGCACTTATGGCCCTTTCCCTATTAGCCTAAATCTAACTCTTTGCCTCGTCCAAATTAGGTTCCTAGCTACCTAAGCTAGGTAGCAGCTTCAAATGCTAAATCTTAGGAAGGAGAGAAGCTCATAGATGATAGTAGAAGAATTATCATGATTAGGCAATACATTTAGGCCCTAGGTTTTATAAGAAAACTTTTCTTTCTTTCTCTTTTTAATAGATTCTATCAGGTCTATAGATGTTTTAACAATAATTACAATGGCTGAATTTCTTTGAACTAAATGTAAGGTGCGATGCAGGGACCTATGAGTTGTTAGGCTTCCAACTAGAGAGAGATTAGATGTAAATTTTAAAATGGAGGTTCAAGATTGTGATAACACTTCAATGAGAAGATGGCAAGATGGAAATTTTGAGGGAGATGATCCAACTAGAGACCCCACTTTGATGACTCGTGGCTATGAATATAGAATAAAAGTAGAGGAGCGTAGGTATAAACTTGAGTCTTAATTGTATGAAACTTAGAAAACATATGGGTCAAGGCTTTGATCACAAAATTGCTTTGTCCCTTTAATTCTTATCTTCTCATAATAAAAGATGACCTAAGTTAATTTGGCAATGAGCTGGAGACGACAGACATTAAGATAGTTGTGAAGTTGCTGTCATCTATGCGTTGCTAGGTGTGACATATTGAAGTCCTTTTATTTGTTGAGTGTAATGGGATGCACGAATTTCCAATAATTAAGGTAATAAAAAATTGCATCCTATAATTGCAAGTTCAATTTAGGCATTTTGAGCTTATATCATCATATAAATTTGATATATATTTTTTCGTTATCTCATTTAATCTTTGTAAAATCATCATATATAAGTTAAGAATAATGAGTCCTAAGAGAAAATAGGTTATACTATAATTATCTAGGTTTAACTTTTTGAGGATGCACTGCAATAACCTCTAATCGTTAAGAAAAAGAAGCGTGACAATTGGGGTAAGTCCTAGTTCATTGTTGAGTCACCAACATGCAATAAACAAGTTGAGGATTTAGTTGTATCACCATTGACTTCCATTGGGTTATTTATATATCATTTCATAAATATATTGAGTTGCTAGATCTTACCCTTGTGATGATTGAAACTTGTATTACGCTTAGTTTGTTACTTGTAAAGTTCAATATAACTTGTGCAATCAAAAGTATTTAAGGATAGCTTTCAGCCTCTATTTAATATGTTTTAAAAAATGTAGGAATATAATTGTATTGTATACCTGGATAAAGCATTGCATGTCTAGATTGGGGTTTGTTCGGGTCCATGCCAGAAGTTGGGTTCATAAAAATCAAAGCAATACTCCAAAATACTATGTGAGCTAGTGTCCTAATCAAGAAAGGCAGCAGACCTATGCCTAATATGAAAAATTTCTAGATTCTATTCCTGGACCCATGACCATCTATAGGTATCTCCGGATTGGGTCCGGTGTGGGTACAGCTCTGCGCGCCCGCGGCCGGCTCGCTTCTAGTCGAGAACCCGAGTGGGAAAGAGGGAGACAGGGTCGGGATACACGTAATCCGGAACCCAACCCCTGCGACTCAACTTATCCCGCTTCCCTTCTGATCCATTTCGCTATTAACGCCCCAAGATCTCAGAACTCTAAACCCTAGTTGGTCGAGGGAGAGAGCAGGGAGCGAGAGAAGAAAAGGATCTTCGGAGTTGCGGTGATCGGCGCTTGGTGGGGCATTCAGCGGCCAGCGTTCGGTGGTCGAGCGCAGGTAGTCTGTTCGATTCATTTTTTCACGTAATCCCCAAATCTTTTCCCTTTTCTTGTTTGATGCTGCCTCCATGGCAGCTACGGCAGCAGCTGCTGCAGGTAGGGCTGCCGCCGGCATCAGCAGCAGCGGCTGTTCTTGGGGCTGCCGCTGGTGGGGCGGCGTCGCCGGCTGGTTAGGTGCCGAGTGTCGAGGCTGACAACCTGTTGCCAGAGTGCTAAAAAATTTAGAAAATAATTAACTATTATATCTGAAATCTCACCATTTGTGATTGTAATATGGGACTTAAAAGTCGAGGGAATTCGAACATGACTGTCTTTTTCCATTACACGACTTACTTTCTTGTCTATATTGTACTGGTATTTAGTAATTAACAGATGTTTGGTAATTACTTTATACTTGATTCTTAATTTGTGTTGAGATATATGTTCTTTTAATTTTCTTCTATATTCATGGAACTCTGGGCACCTGCCTGGTAGATTTGCCAAGCGTCCCCCTGGTAGCCCGTCTCTAGTCTATTAAAACAATGGCGGGTATGAGGGGCGGCTCTAAGCTATAGTTGTCAAAACTAGTAGCAATGAATCGTTGTCCTAATGACTTTTGTCTTAATCTGTATGTATATATAATAAATAATTCAATTGTACCACAAAACTTGTCTCGTTGCTTCAAAGCTCGATTGTACTTGACAAATGCCAAATCATTCAACTGACTTTGATCTAACCTATTTCTCTTCTTGTTATTAAGCTGCAAGATTTTGAAAGACAAGTTTTATCAAGAATTTGGCATAAAACTAAGATTTCTTGATGGAATATTTAATTTATGAAGATTCTATTCCTATCTACTTTCAATCACGTAATTATGCACTAGTGACTCACATGTTCAAAACTCAAAAGTACTCCAAGTTCCTTCATATTTGGATGCACTACATGTCAATCTCAAAACCCTTATCGCAAACTGTTCTTGATTACGAAGAGAAGCTCCATATGAAGCCCACCACCTTACTACAAAAATATGTATTGTTTTCAACTAGTAAGTTGTAATTAATATCCAATCAATTTTTATAAATCCACTAGTAAGTCTAGTATAATATTATTGTTTGTCCTAATGGCTAAAGGTAGTTTTACTTGATGCTTTCATCTTTATTTGCCCAAGGGTCATGTCCATTCCAAAGATATCATCAGCTTGTTTATAAGTCAACTCCTCTGTTGTCAGGTCCCACATCTTGATGGATGGAACCAACCTTGCTATGGATTAATATAAACCTTCTGATCATTCTAAACGTTTGGATTGTTATAATAGAATTCTGGGTTCAAGAAATACCCAACTGCATGTACAGGGTGATGTAACTGACAATTGTACCTTCTATCATTGATTTCAAATACTTCCTTACACTTCTCTTCCTTCATTTTGAAGCTCACAGCATTGGCTTCTTTAGCTGTATCCATAGTTCAATAAATATACCCCATGGCCAGCTTTTTTTCACCATCAACCATCCATAGAACATGAACAACTGGCTCGGTTAGTTTGAGGCTATAAACTACCATGTTCCAAAAGTACGGCATTATAACAATTTCAGCCACTCTTTTACCCTTCTGTTCCTTACATAAACATCTTTCTTATGTTGTCTCTTTTGCAATGTATGCTCAAAAGTGTTAGGAAAGTGGTAGCAAATCAAGTGACTACTGGCCTAAGCAATTCCTTTTGCCCTGTAGATCACCTCATCATATTTAATATCACCGGATTTAGATGAAGCTGTTTAGCCTCCATATCCTCTTAATATCAGCCAGTTTCCCTGTCTTCCATAATCAAATCCAAGCAATATGTGGCACATGTTTGTCCAATAAAAATGTGATTGCTTAGTATCTGGCAATCTCCTTTTACAAAAGAAAGAAATTCAATTATAAGATTAACATAAAAGGAATCAAGAAATAGGCTAATAGATACGTTCAAATTTTCATATCTTTAATCAATAATCAAATAGAAAGATATCCAAATTCTTACTAGCTATCGCATAACTTGAATAATTGTTTGTGATCACTTGAACAATAGTTGTCCCCAATATGCTCCACCATACCATCAAGAAGTTCAAACAACCTATCACCTACCCTCACATATGAGAAAGGATCTATAGGCTCAACAAACAAATAATCCATAGATGCAATAAACATAATCCTTCTCAAGCATTTACCAAAAAGTAATAAGTTTTCTCTCCAAGGTACGCCGCCTCAGTACTGGGCTCTGTACCAATGCCACTCTGTCACTATGTATATTGTATGGTATGGTACGAGGCCGGTTCGGCGTACAGAGTGTTAGTACGCCCTCCACACCGTGTATAGGTACCGAACCGGTATGGTACGATATGCTCCGTACCACTCGGTTCGGTATGCCTCGTTCGGTTCCGTACGGTACGATGTACCATGCTTTTTTCTTTTATCACTCCATCTAGTAGACATGATTGGACACCCATTTTTTGCTGACTCCTCCCTATGGTCCATCATCTTAGCTGTGCTATCCCCTGCTCTTTTGAAGGAAGGAATTCTCACTTCATGATAACTTGGTGTTTGTAAACCAGGTCCATATTGTTCTATGGATTTAATCATCACTTTAAAGTTATTTAAGGTCATTGCTTTAAATGCAATCCTTGCACCAAACATTCGTGTTGTCATGTCTTGCACGCTTTATTGATCGACTTGCCTTCTTTTCTTTTGTCCACTACATGTTCTATATCAAAAGTAAGGGGTAAATCCATGGGACACTAAGGCTTTCGCTTTTTATATTCGGATTGGATAGTTCTCCCTGTACTTGAACTCATGGGTCTTTCACATGATGACCGATCTCCATAGCGTCATCTTCCTCATCTTCTTCATCAACGAATTCATTAGCTTATTTATTCCTTAACATGCTCTGGGCATTTCTTATAAGGTTTGGGATTTCTATATCCTTTAACAATCTGTTGCTTTGTTTGATATATCCTTTCCTTTGTAACTTTACCACAAAATTTGCCTATCAAAGTATTTTCTATTTCACACCACCTGTTTCATAGAATAGAGAAGTAGTAGCTGCTACTGCTAAGGGAGAAGAAGAAGAAGATCTTGTTCTAGCAACTTGAAGAGGAAGCCAATTCTAGCAATAGGAAGAAGAAAAGAAAGAAGAAGAATGTTGGGAAGAAGAGGACATAGGGGACACGGTCCCTATTCCAGCAACATGAAGAAGAAGAAGAACTTACTCGGACCAGAAGAGGCCTAGATGCTGCCAGAAGAGGCCTAGCTACTGCTAGAAGTGGCTGGATGTTGCCAAACAAAAGAAGTGGGAAGTGGAGAAGACCGTAACAAACCTAGTCCTAGATCTGATCCACTTTCTTCCCCTTTTTTCCTAACTAAAGAAACCACTTAGTTGATGGACAATTTTGATTTGTGCTTGCACCTCATTTAAACAAGGCAGCCTTTTTGGCATCTTAGGGCTTCAACGACGTACGGGCCTCTAAGCCTATACACGCACACTTGATTAAATGAGCCTAGACCAAAGCGAGGCATTAGGGGTGTGCCTCACCTGCATTTTGCACTTAAATGCGCCTTTCAAAACACTGGTTTATAACGATAGACTTGGCCATCATCTGACCTAGAAAATATTGGAACTTCGCCAAGAGCTATGAAGAATCAGTTGTAGCCTTGTAGGTCTCAAAGTTATTCTTGCAAAATTCTTGCATGAATCAAAGGTCTTGAAATCCGATTTTCTTGCAAAATTTATGCATTAAAAAGTTTTAGAAAATTTTCAACAAATTAGACTATAGTTTTAGGCTATCTTTTTGACCTGGAAACTATTGAAATTTTGATGAGGGCCATGAGATTATTGTTGCATGGACATGGATACAAGATTCAGATGTAGGGGTGCAAATGGGTCGGGGCGGGTCGGGTCTTGAGTGACCCCGATCCGACCCGGTTTCTTGTTCGGGTTCTAATTTTGGATCCAGACTTGACCCCATTGAAGATCGGGTCGGATCGGTTCCACGACTATAATTTTTGATCTAATGGGTCATTCGGGTCGGGTCGGATTCATGCATAACCCAAACCTGACCTAAAAAATTTGGGTCCAGGTCGGGTTCGGGTCGGGTCCGGACTTGCTGCTTTAATTTATGAATGAATGCAAGGCATGGAGTTAGCAAAGAAGGGTTTTTTTGCTGCTGCTGCTAAAAAGGGAGTGGAAGAAGAAAGAGTTAACGACAGAGCTAAGCCATTATTATTTATTTATTTATTTTTTACTTCGTGGTGAGATCACGGAGGGCCACCCAATTTCACATGAGAAGGGGAGAGGGTTCGTCCGTATCTATAGCCCGTCCCATCATTATTAAGAACAACATGACATTCTGCCACCTGTCATATGACGATCAACTGTTGCCCTCGGGAAGCAGCAACAACCACGGCGGCTCCTTCTATTTCCACTGCCCTGCAGCCCAAAAAATTCAAAGAAAAAGCTGGTGAGAACAGGGAAGGCCACCCGATTTCGGATGAAAAGGGGGAGAGGGGATGCTCGTATCTATAGCCGTTCCGTCATCATTAAGGGCGACATGACACTCCGCCACCATATGGAGTGGGGAGGCGTGATCTAGGGGGCAAGTACTACTGTACCACTCCCCCACCTTCTTTTGCTATTTTTTGTGCATTTTTTAATAAAAAATATTTTTAGCTTAGTTTTTACCGGTAGACTGTGGGCCTGCGGGCCTAAACGGATAATTTGGGTTTGGGTCGGGTCGGATCGGGTCGTTGGGTAAACGATTCAAAATTGATCCAAAAAAATGGATCCGGTCGGGTCCGGGTCGGGTCGAGATTCAGTAAACCCAGATCTGACCCAAAAAATAGAACGGGTTCAACTTTAGGATCCGACCCGACCCCGTAGGCCCTCCAATTTGGGGTTGGTCGGGTCTAAGTGGGTCGGGTCAGGTCACGGGTCAACCCGATCCATTTGCAGCCTTATTTAGATATGGACGCGTATCCAAGTGTTTGACTCGGCAAGAAGGAAAGAGGGATATACATGGATGTGTAGGAAAAATTATAATTTTAACTAAATTATATATATATTTGTACTTTTTAATCTTCTATATTTAAATATCAAAATAAATTTTAAGAAGATATTATTTGCTAAGATCTTTCAATAGATATGTTTCTCATTCAAACTTTCCAATTAACTTAAGAATATAAGAAAAATGATATTTTAAAAGGTTATTTGAAAATCTACATCCTTGCACATTTAGTAAAAAGGAAAAAAATCACTTCTAACATGAAAAAAGAGGGCCACAAGTGGCCCACAACCATTGTTGGAAGAGTTCAACTCTTCGGCAATCTTTAAAAGTGGCAATGATAGAACTTTATACGTATCCATTTGTCTAATACATATTCGACTTGGATACGAATCCTACATGGGTTTTTGGAGTCAAATGCAAATGTCTGGGTAGCATAGCATGAAGTATCAGTTTCAAATCTCGAAAATACCTTTTCAACAAGTCCTAGATCACTGAAAACTGATATTTCAGTGTAAACTTAATCCTTTTGGAAGATTGTGGGTCCTATGTGAACTACGATAGACTTTGACCATGTGATCTAACATATCTCCAAACTACAATTCTAACATGAATTTTATTATAACAATTAACAATTACATTAATCTAATTGGAATAGTTGTGTAATTGAGTTACCTGACCTTATCTATCAAGCATTTTTATGGTCAAAACTACAATTCTGACATGAATATGTCAAGTAATATGCTAATGTAATTTGATGAACTCTTGTAATTAAATTATGATCAATTGTAGCCTTTGATTATATTTTCCCTTCTACACATGCATTGGCATGCAAACTGATGCTAGTCATGCAAATAGTAAGAATCTGATCCTAGTTTGGCTTTAAAGAGATCGATTTGTTTTGACTTTTCAAGAAAGCGAGTCTTGGTTGAAGTTATGGAGTTGGATCTTGGTAGGAAGAGGTTAATGGAAGTTTTGTACAACTAGAATGGTATCAGTGTTCTATATATGGGTGTGCATAACATTGTTAATTATTGTCTTTTTTCTCTATTGTGTTTTATTATACGTAGCTTTCACTTTGTTACTCTTCAAGGAGCGGGTTTTCTTCTTCTCATTTTTTGAGCAAAGCATCTTGTCTTTGTTGGTTAATGAATTAATTGGAATAGAGCCTTGCTTAAGTGTCTATGGATTCTTCTCATTTTTTGAGCAAAGCATCTTGTCTTTGTTGGTTAATGAATTAATTGGAATAGAACCTTGCTTAAGTGTCTATGGATTCATGGATTTGTTTTTGTTGATTTGATCAATCACTTGACATATTTTGTTTGTTAGTCCATGCTTTTGTAGACACTAAGCAAGATTTTGATACCAATATTTGCAAATGTAAGTGTGGGGGCTGAGGGGGTTAACTTACAATATCATGGAATCCATCACGAGAAATAAAAACGGGTCATTAATCAGATAAAATACATTGTGAATTTGTAATCAAGGTTTTCCCAATATATACAACCATCAAAAAGAATCTTAGTAGCCGTGATCTTCTAGTTAGGGTTACCCATATGCTTTGGAATCTTTCAGGAAGGTCGAACCCACACTTCCTATACATTTCCTAGTTAAAAGTGCCTCTAAAATATTCGCTTCCCCTACCTCACCACACCCGCTTCGGCACCCATTCCTGATTCTGCCAACTAATAGATGACTCTTAAATCAACCAGGATACTTGCAGAACTCTTCCCGAATAAAACTACATGACTCCTAAGGCACCCCAAAAAACCAACAAAAATTTTCCTAATCTGAAACTGAAGCTTAATCCATTTTTGGAAATATTATGCCTACTTTGAAATTGAACTAGATAAAACTCAGAACACAATACTGGAAGGAATTGGAGTTAGCTTTGCAACAACCCAAATGCCTAAATGAACATGTATAGCTCAAGTTATGCATCTAGAACTTTTAACTCAAAAGACCTCAAAATTAATCCTTGTATGCATCAAAATAATAAATCAGATGGCTAAAAATCTGCAATAAATTGCTTTTGAAATCTGTATGCATGATCAATCAAAAGAAAAAAAAAAACTATACGCATCATTGTTCCTCTGTTCCCTTAATATCTCCATTCACCTTCTTGCCTCCCAACTCCTCCTTCCTATTGTCTTTCCCCTGATTGCTGGACTTATCAAAGGGGAGCTAGGGGGTGGTGCAGAAAGAAATATTAATAGTTGGCCATATGGTTCTTTACCTTTTCAACTTAAAATGCTTCATACCCTTATTATGTTTATTATTATATGTTGTTGCAATAGATAAATTTCCAAATCAGTTATATTGTACTTTAATGTATCTGAGGAGAGGCCCACTATTTGTCTTTAAACTTGGAAGACCAGTGTACTCCCTTGATCCTCATATTATACCATATGTTTAGCTTGTTTAATCATTTTTTAAACTTCTATTGCTATCCCATGTAGTTCCAATGGCTTACTTCTTTTCAAATTTGCTGAAGCCACTTTATTTAATGAATCAGATAACTTTAGTCGTTTCTACTTTCATATCACTTGCAAACAAGGGTCCTTGCTAAGTCTATGCTTTGTATCTCTAGCAGTAATGGAATTAAGGTTGATCGTATAATTTGTGATCTTTTTGTATTTATTTTAAAATTGGATGTTTGACATAATTCTGAACTTTACATTTGCAAGTTGGTTGTGAGGTTAATGTTCATAATTCTGGGTGATGGAGAACCTAATGAGATGGTATGAACATTGCAATAATTTTATGCAGGTCAGGATGGGGTTGCATTTGTTCTAGTTTCTAGAAAAATGAAGAGAAGACTTGGGTTAACACAATTGGAAGTTGTGAGGAAGGATTTTCAAAAGATAACAGTCATATGATGCAAAAATAATATGAATGAATGGTTAAATAAGATTCACATAGCCTACCCAATTGGTTGGAAGAATGCTTCTTCTTTGTGTTTCTCATTCTCTATTTGTTTATCCATGATCTCAATGTCTAACAAAATTACAATTGTAACTACAATCATGTATACGTAACATCATGGTTTCAAGAATTGCCATAACAGGAAGATACGATGAGTAACATGCCATTTTGATGCGAAATTAGCATCTGTATGGTTGCTGGGACGTCGACACCATGTGTACCGATACATACTGGCAGTGCTATACTGATTATACTGGTGTATATCTATAGTTTTTCATTTGTTTTGAAGCTTTCAGTTTGGGTACGTACCATCGCTAGGTAGAGGTTTGACATCAGTACCATTCCGATATGGTAGAGGTTTGGCATCAGTATTTAGAACCTTGCGTAACATGATCTAAATCCTGGTTTTCTTCTACCTCATTTTGGCTATCTGGCAGTTATCTTAGCAGAGCTCAACTTGCAAAAAAAATATCCGACATTAAACTCAGTATGTTTCCCCTTACTTGCTGTATATTATATATTGTGATGGGATTGTAATTAAAATGTATAAATATGAGATGTATTGGCATATTACATTTTTTTATACCAACGAACATAACTATGACTCTGTTGTCTTTTTATTTTATTTAAATGGTATAACCAGTATAACACTTTAACTGGAGGTTGATACCTCTCATTAGAGTTTCAATATATATGGAAGTGTTGCCTGTTGGATGTCTTAATATATAAATGACTGCCACATATGTGAAGCATCAAGGATATTTTACATAAATGCGGTAATATACTAATATGTTACACGTTACCTTTGTCCTTTCACAGAGACAATGTCGACACCAGCTTGGCTAGCACAGGAGGCACAAGCGAGCACAACACCTAAATCCCAAGGTTTAGAGTCACCTGTCGGAGGACCAGCTACAAGTCCACCAGTTTCAGTTATGGCTTCTACAACGGTAGTTTCTTCAGTCGGAGGACCAGCTACAACTGCAATAACTTCAGTAACATCCCCTCCAACTACAGATTCTGGTCCATCAATGACTGTCACTGTTTCAACAATGACCTCTGTAGGCCAACCACCTCCAAGGGGTGTTGTTGTAAATGCAAACACTCCATCTCAAGATCCTGTTCGAGCAAAATTTGCTACCCCACAAGGCTATGTTATCCCTGCTCCTTCATTTTCTTACAGTGTATTTCCTAGGGTGAACTCTTCATCTGGGAGTGCTCAACAATCTTCATCTGCTCCTGTTAGTGTTCAGTTTCTTGTGCTCCTCATATTTCGAAGTTTCAATTTCTCAGTTTGATATCTTTTTTAATTTATACAAGTCAATTTTAATGCAGGGTTTGAGGTTGACTCCACCAATGCCTGCATCAGCACTTCAACCACCAGTTCCGGGGCAATTTTTAGGAAACAGACCTTCATTTTCATATAATGTGGTTTCAAATGCTAATGCTAACTCGGCAACTGGTCAGCAGTTTCAACTTACTACTGTAATTCTCATGGCCTGTCCATTGGAAGTCATTTGTATGATTCTTATTCTCTATGTAATTGGATTTGTAATTCTGGTTTTCATTATTATTGTCTTTTTCAGGCTGCAAATCAAGTTAACTTGCAAGGTGGAAGGTTTGCCCCACCAACTACTGCTGGATCATTGCAACCTCCAGTTCCAGGGCAATCGGTTCGTCCTGGTGCTAATGTTCCTGGAGCTATTACACCAAGTTGTCCAGCACCAATGCGGTTGCCATTGGCGGTTCCAACAGTATGTTTTTGGTCATAATTCTTGCTAGCATGGTGAAAAATTATTTAATGAATTAATCTTACCCTTTTTTGATGATCACAGGGTACCTCTGATGCTGTTGCGAGAGAAGATGGCACTACCATTACAACATCAGTTGATTCTCAGTCTGCACAATTGTCAGCCACTGTGCCATCAAGTTTCTCCACAGCCTCGGGTATAAATCCTAATGCAAACTCTTCGGGCATTTTGATGCCAAGTACTCCATCTTTTACTGGCCATCCTGGGATGGCAGGGCTTGTTGGAACACCGGGACTCCCTGGAATACCTAATTCTGCAACAGTTTCCTCTACTGTTACAAGTCAACCAGCAGCCACAAATTCTTCTCCTTTGAGGCCCATGGTTCCATCGCCTGTTTCTCTGCCACCAACTTCTACTCCAGTTCCAGTTCAACAAAATATTCAGCAGCAGTTTTATGCACCTTATCCTTCAGTACCAGGCACCATTCCACCCCCTCAGGCTCTTTGGTTGCATCCTCCTCAAGCTGGAGGCATGCAGCGAGCCCCATTTCTACCATATTCTGGCGTACTTCCTACTCCTTTTCACTTGCCATTGCATGGCATGCCACCTCCTGCTATTCCTTTGCCCAGTATCCAGCCTCCTGGTGTTTCCACGGTGGCAAATCATGGACCAGCTGCAACCACCGTGGGATCTAGTCAGTCTGGGAGCAATGTTGGCATAGAATCACCTTCTATAGGCATTGGTATGGTTATTTCTCTTGATTAACTGGGTAAACAACCACTAGTTTGAAATTTCTGTCACTGGCCTGTTCAATTTCCTGCAGATCATGAAAAACAAGCTAATGATCCCCACAAGGATGGAGAAAGTACCAAGAATGAAGAGGCAGATGCCTGGACGGCACACAAGACAGAATCAGGTGTCATATACTACTACAATTCTGTAACTGGGGAGTCAACATATGAAAAGCCTTCCAGTTTTAAGGGGGAGGTATTTGCACAGAGGACTTGTTATATCAAGTAATATGACTTCATTCTAGTGACAGCATATGATTATTTGGTAATGCTACTTAACTAATCTGCTTTCTTTGGTTTCCTTTGGCAGCCAGAGAACGTTACAGCTCGATCAACTCCAGTTTCATGGTATGCAGTAAACAGCAAGCCTAATTGTTTTTATGTGGTTCAACTTTATGAGGATCATATAAAATCAAATGCTTATCAATAGTCTTGAGCTCAACTATTCTGCAACTTGTATCAATAACAAACTTTTCTGGAGCATAGAATTATCTGTGATTGTTATGTTTTCTTTTTTATCGAAAAAACCTTGTCTTTATTGTTATGGATTTTCTTTTCAATACATGCATAAATATGTTATGCACATCCAATAATGGATAATTTTACCAATTTAAGCATTTCAAATTCTGTAATTGGATTTTGAGGCATGTGAGTGATTTAAATATTTAATATTTGTGCTTAATTTTCTAATTCATGTCAAGTATGTCATGTGACTTAACCATTCATTGGTAGATAATTTTACCAATTGAAATGTTTCAAAAACTTGTTATTTCTTCTACAGATTGCTTTCATTTTTGCACCAAAGAAAATAGAGGGATTAAATTGAAGAAGGAAATGGATTTCCCACTCTCCAATATAATATTTTAAACATCTACTTAATTTATGCTTTAAAATGATGGCTCCCTTTATTAATTTTTTACACTCTTCCCTTTCTTTTGGATTCTGTTTGGAAAACCTTAAGGGTTTCTTCTCAATAGTTCGATCTTAAACTCCCTAGTAAATTGCAGATCTTCCAACGTGCCTAGTATCATACCCCTGCCCCCTCCTTGGGGAAGGTCTAGGTCGAAGTCTTGGGTGGCACACCCTGGAGTACCTGTATCTGATTAGTTAATCTTGAGTAGGTCTTTGCTCTCCATCTCTCTTTCTCTCTCAGAAAAAGGGGGGGGGGGGAGGCCTTCTGTCCTAGGTTTCATAGCAAAGTTGCATGAGTCAAAAATCTGTCTTTAGTTTAGAGGATGCCAGTTTCAGTGTCCATCACACCTTCCTGGATTATGCCCTGATCCTTCAAACTGGTGTGGGTAATGCTTCCTGATTAAGGCTAAGACTGCATTTCCAGAAAAAAAAATCAGTTTCTCATGGTATACATAGTGCAAAAATGCTGATAAGAGTATTGGTTTTTTACACTCTTCTTCAAGTTGACTGTTGGAGTAGCCTCAGGTGTTTGGGGAGACATTTCTAGAAAACAAGATTTAGATAGTGGTACATGATGGTGAATAACGGTGTCTGGTCATATTTCTCGTCGGTAGAGTACTGTATTGACACATGATACAGTACCATGTGCCATTATGTTATATCATATTGATAGGGATTTACCATAACATACTGATAATGTACTGGTACAGCCACCAATATTGGTGCTTCAATCCCTATTAGGAAGTGCGGTGTAAATGGGAGGGATAATTGATGTGCCTTCTCATCCATGGTTTCTTTTTGAAATTCAAAATATAAAATTATTTTGGCTGGTTGTTTCGTATTAAACTAAGAAGCCGAACATAAGATCCATGACTGAATAGATTATGTGGGTAGGGAATCTGATTGGGAGATGGCATAGATATGAGTGACCTTCTGTTTCCTTCTATACTCATTGCACTAGGAGTCTAAGAAAGGCACGGCCATGACAAAAGAAAGGTTGGCGAATCTGGCCACAAAAGATTACCATTTAATTAGTATGGACATTCTAATTGCTGTTGCTGAAACTTTTTATGACTTGTGATACCATGCAGTGGGTTATGTTTCTTCACACAACACTTGTCTGCTTGTTGGACATAGCATTGACTAGTACTGCAAGTGACTCCACAAACATTTGTTTAGAAGGAACATGTTAGAGAACACCAGTTTTCTACAATAAGAGAATCTCTGTATATGATCAGTGATATCATGTTAGAAAATATGCCTTGATGCAATCTTTTGTATCATGTACTTGTGGACCCATATGTAACAGTATTGTTCTTGACATCTTCGATGGGCATGCTATTGATATCACACACTTGTTGTGTAGTAACATGATTGTGTCTCACTAGAGTCAATCTCTGATATTCTACTTGTGGTCTCAGCAAGATGGCTCATTCTCTAATTTGCTGAAAAGTGGGAGTTATGACTTATAATACATATTGCATATCGTATATTTAATACTATTTCTTTTTCTCTTATTATTTGCTCAGGGAGAAGTTGGCTGGTACCAATTGGACGTTAGTAACTACAAATGATGGAAGGAAGTACTACTATGATGCCAAGAACAAGGTAGCTCTGTTTTTAGCCCTCTATGTTGTATGAACCCTGAACGGATTGTTGTGCCTATGCTAATGAGCATGCGTTGTTGAATCGTATATTATTGTCATAACTCATAAATGTTTAGGAATGTAATTTCTCATATTGATACATTCAGGGAAGGCTCTACTGTTCTTGATCATGGCTGTTATATTGTCACTTATGTTATGGTTGCAGAATATAGGTCTGAATGGTTCGGATGTGAGATTAGTCAGTTTGGGTGGACACTGAAGCCACAAGAGTTCCATGCAGTAGATGTATTAAAAAAATGTTGTTGGCAATCAGTAATATGTTTTGTGTGTTATGTGTGTTCATGAAGATGCTAATCTGTCAAACTTAGTTGTTTATTCCATTAGTTCTTTTGAACAATAGTGGTCTTGCTCTTGAAGAAAAAGTCTAGCAAACTACACCCTTAATTTTAATTAACAGAGCGAGTAACTTTGTTAAATAAAGAAGGTTAGGTTTTCATCACTGTGTGAGATGGAGAGAGGAGGGGAACCATTGTTTATCAAAACTTTGATATCAAATTGGATGATGGAGCAAGTTAAAAAGTGTGTTTGTTGAATAATGAGGTTTGAAATATTCAATGAGAAATATCTACTTGGTTGTGTTTTCCTTTATTTCTTCCTTTTGGTTGTAACGATGGAACCATAAAAGGAAGAATTTAACATTTTATTCTTTTTCTCCTTTCTTTTGTTCCATTCTGTCACGGACTGGTCTTTAACATTGAACAAAAAGGAACTTGTCCTATCAATGGACTGCTTAACTGTAACCTACTCTTTTTACCGATATGAACTATTGCTCCTGAAACTTATTGCTGGAACAAGTATCATCGTTATTATGATTTAAGTAATGTGGTGTGAAAGCAGAAACTTGGTTTCTTTAGAGGGGACTAGGACTGGAGATTGTAGGTTTAACTCCTAGTTTTTCCTTAATTAAGTGGAGCTAACATGATAAGAAAAGAGGCTAATATGTGTTTTGGCTAATACTAGGACCCCAATGAAGGCTTAGTCAAGAACATAGAGTCATATTAGTTGTAAGTTACAATTTTGTAGGAATTTTACCTTCTTGCTCTATGATGTGACCTTTTGAGGATGAGGATGATGACATAATTATCTTGAGGCATATGTAAAGTGTTAATTCCTATTAGTTTTATATTACAAATTTGTAGAAATTTTACCCTCTTTCTCCATGATGAGACCTTAGAATGGGATGATGGTGTATTTTCGGCTAGGTAAATTCCTAGTTGCTGTAGCACAGAATTCTTCCTCTTTTCTTTTCATTGTTGGACGGCACCTTTATTTATGCAGATCCATTGGGTATGCTGTTTGCACTTCAGCTCAAAAAACCTATAGACTCCCTAACCATCATTCTCATTAAAAACCTTATCTCCTAATTATATATTTATTCTAGACCATATCCAACACTAGGCTTCTTCAAACCCTTCAATTTACCCTGAATTACCCACACTTGAAACTTAGCCATGGATGCAGGTAAGGTACTTGGGTTGATAAGTCTACAGGAGGAAATTATCAGAGCATAAAAAGGATCAGCTACTTTGACATGCGGTTGCACCTGACACTTATCCAAGTCTATTTAAACATGGAGCCTACCCCATAATAACCTATTACTGTATCAAAATGTCATCTGTAACCTTTTCTGCACAAAGACTCGTTATTGTGGTGCTCCATATCTCTGTAATTGTGAATGATGAATTAAGCATTTAAAAGAACTTTGTTGTGGAGCTTTCAGATCATTTTGAAAAAACAGTGTATCTAATTAAATGGAGTTTCATGCAAGAGCAAAGAAAAGGTTGGCCTGTTTTCAAAGCTTAGTGGTTATGGAAGTGGTTATAAGTTAGACAATTTGATATATTATGGGACATATTCCTTGGACATATATGTATTTACCTATTGGATAGGTATGCTGAATTTGTTGTGTTGACTTATGATACCCCATGTTTCTCTTCGTTTTAGAAAATTTATAATGAATTCTCTTGAATGACCTATTTAAGCATTAAGGCAGTTATGTCGACATGTTTATCTTTGATAAACATGGGGCTCATTCTGAAATGGTGGATCATCGTCTAGAATTCCTAGTGATGCCAAGATTGGTGTGCTTATGACTTGGGCATCTGAATGAAGCATATTTCAAAGTGGATTTTTATAACTGCATTGAGGCATAATGATGTAACCACAACCATAGCCATCAAAAGTTACCCAGACTACTTGAGTTGGGATTATGACATCTGTTCATGTTCTTGTTTCCTCAAAATTTTTAAGATTAAGAAAGAAGTGGGTGTTAAAGATACTCATGCTTTGAAATGCATGAATAATATTGGAAAATACCCTATCTTAGCTAGTAGATTATATGGTAGAATGTGTTCACCATTTGAAAGAGAGGCGAGATTTAGACATACCAGGTGGATGCCAACTAAGTAGTGGACAAGCTCACCTAACATGGTGCATTGGGGGGTCGTTATTTTGTGATCTACATTGCACTTCTCAAATTTAACAGTCAGTAAATGTGAAATCAACAGACTGAAGAGCTTCTTAAATTGTCGGATTTGGTCATTGATGTTTTGAACTTATATAGTTTAAATTATACTGGCAAGTGGCTTATTAAAGAATATTAATATCTCTATGCTAATCCTTTGACTAATTTAGACTAATTTGATAAAGTGAGGGAGAAGTGAGGGAAACAAGAAAAGAGGGAGAAAAAAAAATTCTAGACAAAATCTTGCAAAGCAAGGCCACATTATTTAGATCTTGTTTGGCATTGCTTTCATTTCTTATTTTTTAAAAATAAAATCATAGAAATTGAGGCCAAAAACATAGTTGATGCAATTGTTTTTTCTTTCTTTGTTTTTGAAAGTCATTTCATTTTTCTAGAAAAATGGAAGTATGAAATTTTTTACTTTTACTATTTTCAAAAACAAGAAATTCATGTGATACCACCATCGACGCCACCTCCACCATTGCGCCATTAATGCCACCACCACCATCATCCTCTCCACCACTACCATTGCCACCACCGCCGTCTCCTCCACCAAATAGCTGTGCCGCTGTTGCTGTCTCTGCCATAGTTGTCGTCTCCATCATCATCATTGCTACTATTGCCGTTGCCATCACCATCACCACAATCGCTGCTGCCACCACCTTCAACTCTGCTATATTGCTGCTGCCATCTTGACCTCTGCGGCACTACTATTATCATTGCTGCCACCACTATAGCATTGGTGCCCCTACCACCATTGCTATTGCCACATAGTTAGCACCTTCGCCACTATTGTCGCTTCGCCACTACCTACATCCTCCACTATCTTTGCCACTACCATCACTGCCTCGACCACCGTCATTATGTTTATCTTTTTTTAAAATAATTGACTATTTCAAACATGTTTATATGTTTAAAAGTTTAGGCATAATATAGACCAAAAATTCTATTTCTTCTATTTCTAAAAATAAGAAAAAGAAAGTGTTCCCAAATGACACGTTATGCTTCCGTCTCACATAAGCCTTCAAAGCACAACTTAAATCATGTGTCTCTTCACCTTCTTTCCATTCAACTTAACTTTCTTTATGCTTGCCCTAAATAAATTTATCAAGCTGCATAACTGATGACTGATACTAGTCACAGATTAAGCAGTAATAACTATTATATCTTTCTTTATTCCTACAAGCAATGTAAAGAAATTGATAAGGAAATCATATTATAAGATGACTAAGTTATAATGCATTAATTGAACCCTTATTATGTTCTCGAAGCATTAGATTCAACATGCTTCTGCATTATGCTAGTTCAGATGTTTTAGCTAAAAGTTGTTTGTATTTACTAATCTTGGTTCTTTTGACACCACTCTGTGTTTTGTGAGATAATTGGATATTTGCAGCCTTCCAGTCAAAATTTTGCTTAAAGAAATATAGTCTGTTTTAAACAGCAAAAGATGTCATAAATCAAATATCTACTATTTTATTTTTGGTCCATAAGTTATCTGAAACATTATGCAAGAGTCGTTAATATGTGTAAACACAATGAGACTGACATGAACACCTGAGAAGACAAAGATATGAGCACCTGAGACCCTTATGGCACTGCTAATTAATACGCCATCACCTTCACAATGCATAATCCTAAATGATGAAAAATTCAATTCCAGCAAAATGTCAGGTTATTTTTTACTCTCTTTTTCAAAGAAGCAAAGTATATAGAATTGTCTTATTTCTTCTATTGTTTCATTTATGGCTAGTCGGGAGGGGTCTTTAGCTCTAATCATTAAACTAATGTGACCTTTTGGACTTCTAGTAGTTGTAAAAATTATATTTCCATCATTGAAATGCTCATCTTCTCAAGAGACGTTTTGTAATTTATTTTGCTGACTTAATATGCTACTTTTGATTAAGCTGAGGACTTCCAACAGTAATTATCTACAAAAAAGGGTTTTTAACTGCTGATTTAGTGCTTTTGATCAAATCATTGGAGAATGTTTCAGGAAGCATCAAATAATTGTGCCAGGGGAAACCCAAATATGTTAAATCAGTTTTGTTGGTATAGCATTCCAATTGTAACTCATAGGCCTAATTATAGAATTTGACTTATTAACGCTACTCAAGTGCTAGTAAGGAATTTTTAGATATTTATTCAACAATTATGACAACCATTTCCATTAATGGAAGCCATATGATCGCTGATTTTTTTTTTTGTATCTACTACCTCTACCTGCGTACTGGTGTATCTGGCATTAATAAGGTTTTGGAAAATTCAGGTTAGTAGCTGGCAAGTCCCAGCGGAAATTTTGGAGCTGAGAAAGGCTCAAGAGAGTGATACCCTGAAAAGAAATGCAAATCAATTACATGCGAATGAACTACAAAATGTAGCTGATAAAGGATCTGCTCCTATTAGTATGAGTGCTCCTGCTGTGGAGACAGGTGGTCGTGATTCTATGGCTCTTAGGACTTCAGGTGCACCAGTTTCTTCATCTGCATTGGATTTGGTTAAAAAGAAACTGCAGGATGCTGGTAACTCCTATCACATCCTCACCTGCCCCAACTTCTGGACCAGCTGCATCTGATTTAAGTGGCTCAAAAGCAGTTGAGACTGCAGCTAAGGAACAACAAGGGACAAATAACAAAGACAAAGTTAAAGATGATGGAAATATGTCAGATTCCTCATCTGATTCAGATGATGAGGAAAGTGGTCCGAGTAAAGAGGAGTGCATTATTCAGTTCAAGGTAATTTTTTTCCTTCATGCATTCTTTAAGTGATTTGCTTGAAGTACCATGTCAGTTGAAAGCCTAGTGTATAAGGTTTATATTTTGTTATTTTGTTGCTTCAAATGGCAAATGGTTCGATCCATCCAATAATTTGTGATTTCCAATTTATTCAAACTAGTCCAACCATCCAATTGGTATTTCAACTTTGATAATATCCATGTTAACTTTTGTTATATTTGTTGAGGTACCAGCTCTTTTGTAACTTTTGCTTGTATTGAATGCTTCTACTGAAAAAAAGAAAAGTAGAATTTTTATTATTCTTCCATGTTTTTGCCAAATTTAATGCTACTTCTCAATTCATTTGGTTTTCCTATTTGAAGCTTGGTTCTAAACTTGACATTTATGCTTTGTCATATATTTTCCATTGTAAAGGAAATGCTTAAAGAACGAGGAGTGGCGCCATTTTCGAAGTGGGATAAAGAGCTGCCAAAGATAGTGTTTGATCCACGCTTTAAGGTTTGTTGAGTCTAAAGTTATGAATTTTCGGCCTTTCCTACAACTGGACCCCCATGGCTCAGGTTTGTTAGACCCATTTATGGTGATCACTTGTGACAGGGTGAACTTTATTTCTTCTCTTTTACTTTATTTGTATTCTTCTATCATGATACTGGGCTGTGCTATCTATTTGCCTTCTGATTTATTCCCAATTATATTCTTGAGGTGTTAGACTTTTGGATTGCATATGTTTATTTTGTTTCTTTAGGTCATTATATGCTGGTGGGTTATTTTAGGTTATAAAGTTGTTGACTTGCCTTGCTTGGATATTAATATGAGAGATTAGGATCTACAAGGGGGAAGATGACTTACTCTCTTCATATGGTTGTGGAGACCGGCTGCTGATGGCAGAGGTTTGAGAAGTGTTTTTGGGGTCACACTCATTGTAAAGAAGAGGCCAAAGGGTACGATTGCAAACCTACTTGTATTTGTTTTGGATTAGGTCTGTGAGCTCGACTAGGTGAAGTCCCAGGTGGTTATGTGGTGCAACAATTCTTCTTGTGTTGGCACAAGAAGTGGTTAGAGAATTCTTATGAGTGGGGTTGGATAGGAAGAAAACTGAATTTACTTTAGTTGGAGATAGCTTCTGTGAATCTGAGTCTTATTATTACTGGGACTGGCATCTTGGAAACAAGTTTAAGTGGTTAAACCTGAGTTTTCACTCTGTGTCTTGGAGATTAATGGTATATGTAACCACTGATTGCATACTTTGGAGGCCTGAGGCTCCTTTTGATGCTATGGTCTTCATGGGATCTATAACTAACCTTGAAAAAAATCACAACTATTGCAATTTTGTGAAGAGAAAATAATATTTGTTTATGCGTGCTGGGTTCCAAAAGTTTCCATGTTTTCAGTTTCCACAGTGCCACGTGGCTGCTGAAGTCCTTAGCCTGGCGATTTTTAGTTGTGCACTAAGAGACCCAAGTCCCTAGACAAGAGAAGGAACATAAACAAGATAATATTTGGGATCCCATTTTGGAGGGGAAAACTAGTTAAAAGCTCTCTCTCTCTCTCTCTCTCCAATAAAAAAAGTGAAGGTAGTATTTTGCACCACATAGTGCACGTGCATAACGAGCATCGAGTTATAGTATATATGTACAATATGCATATACATATCCATCTGTAAGGATACAAACATATATAAGGACACAATGTATGTACATATATATTTATATCTATGCATGTATATGGATGCATATTTATATGTTTGTGTGCTCGCGCACATCATGTGCGTGTCTGTGCCTCCGCCTATGTGTGCACTTGTGTGGGTTCATGCATGTCTCTCTCTTTATATATGTTCAGCATCTTGGTTCTTTGTTTTCATTTTGTGGAAAATTGCCCATGTTTCTTCACAAGTTATAAGAACTGCATATCCTGAGTAAAGAAGAACAATAAACATGAGAACTTTGCTAGTATCTATTGCCAGACTGCTTCTTTGTAGTTGAAGCAGCCTCGATAATCCAATTGCTTAATATCTTTTCATGCATACCTAAGGGTTTCAGGGCACTATAAAGTTGACTGTATCTTGATAAGATATTGATACTAGAATTTGATTATTTCTAGAAATCATTGTCCTTTATTGCTGTTCCATAAATTCCTGCTCATAAACCTGGCAATATGGCTTGTTTAGATTTGTTAGTTTTCCATGGTGGAACATACTTGTTATTATTGCTGACATGTTTGTTGGAGCTATACAAACATTTGTAGTAGTTGTGGCATGTCAAGAGTGTTATTGTCCTGGTGGGGTTTGTGCTAGGATTTGCTCCAAGTTTCTATTTTTTTATACGGTCAAAGGTAACAGAAGTAGACTATGTTGCATCGTGTATAGTAGAATTAGGAAAGATGGAGTGAGGAACAGGTATACGGTATAGACATGTTTGTTGGAGCAATAGCAGACATTATAGTAGCTTCGGTATGTCAATTGTGTTGTCATGGCAGGGATTGAGTGAGGTCCAAGGATAACAGAAGCAAACAATGTTGCATGGATGTATGGTAAAATTAGGATGGATTGAGTGAGGAACAAGCATATGGTATACTAGAATAGTCACAGAGGTTGCATTAATTGAAGACAGTGACGGGAAATTAATTGAGATAGTATGAGCATGTGCAATGGGGAAGACTGACATAGAGTGGTTACTAGAATCCAAAGTTTTAAATATTGTTGCCGGACCCATACCATTTTTCAGTCGGAATAGTATAGTATCCAAGGTATGTTGTACCAGCCCGAACCGGGCGGTACAGGGGATACCGTATCATATTGATTCGGTACTGGTACCGTATCCAGTACAGGCGGCGTACCGGTATCGACATTCGGTACTCCAAAAAAATTCCGTACCGTACCGTACCAATACTGTGCTAGTGTGGCATCGGTATGGGTCCTATACCGAGATGGCGAACCTTGATAGTATTGGTATTGACGATATGCACTGAAACTAATTGATTCCAAAAAAATTGAAAATCATCCAGACCAAACTAGCACAGCTGGTGTGATACCACCTGTATGCACCCGCATGGATGTTACGGCTAGTACAGTACCAATATAGCTGTTTCAGCATTTTGGCAACTTCTCATCGTGCCAGTTTTGTGCTGGAATGATACCGGTACTGATCATAACCATCCCATTCTGGTGGTTTTGAAACATGCTGTAAACCTCTGTCAAAAGATTAGGAAGATGAGAACACTTAAGATAACATGGATGGAAGTTGTGGGAAAAGATTTAAGAAACCTTGCAATAATCCCAGAGGCAGCCCTTGATATAATGACGGTGAATAAGATTTCAAACCAACTCCAAATAGTTGGGTTATACTTGATGATTATGTTATGGCATAGTCTTTCCATTCAGCTCTCTAATGGATTATAGGATGGATCTATTTAGTTTCATGCTGATGAACTTCAAGAATGTGCTGCTTTAACTCTTCAAGCATCCTTGCTTTATTGTAAAGATAATCCCTGCTTGTCCGAGGGTTGTGTAAGTTGAGGCTCCTGGTTTGCACCTATTTTGGTTTGACTTACATTTGGCATTTTCACTGATGACATTAACATAATGACATTTATACAAAGATCAAATGAATGAATTTGTGCATGGATATCCATCGATATAAACATAAATGGAATAAAAGGAAGTTTAATGAATCTCTTATTATGGTAGGATGGTAATATAACTTTGAAACATTTCTAGATATTGTTACACTTGGGTCTGTTGATTTGCAGCTGTAATACCGTTTGGTTAGACCTTCCTGGTTAAAAATCTCTTAACATAACATAGAGGATTAAATAGTATAGCTGTGCTAATTGCTGGAAGGTATACACACTATAATGTCAGCAATTTTCATATTATCTGTATTTTTATGAGGGGAAAAGGTTTTTTAGCTGAAACACTTGTTGCAGATTGGATTGGCCGTGTCCATTAGATAGATCATCTTTCAGTTTTCAAGAAATACACAAACAAGGTGGTCGTAATGTGCCTGCTTCAAGCAATGTCTATAATCTTTGTCCTAAAGACTTGCTATCCTTTACATAGCTTGATGCTCTTAGCTCAGTTTGGTTATGGTAGCTGAAAATCCATCCACTTGATGGGAGTGCCCCTTTCTTTTTTCTTTTCGTCTTTTCTCCCTTTTTTTCCTTTTTTTGATCTATCACCTTCCTTAAATTAAGCTTCGAGTCCTATAACCTTCGTTTTCTTAGATTCAGAGATGGAGAGAACACCCTGATGCACATTAATCCCAAATAATCCTTCTTTCTGTGGGGTCCTGGAGTCCTATTCAGAAGTGTTTTGATTGTTTTTTTTGTTGAAAATCATAGACCTCACTTGAACATTTACATCTTGGCATGTCTTTTAGGCAAAAAATATATGGGATAATCTATTCTTTTAATAAATGTTTCCTGCAATACAAGATGAATCATCCTCATGACTCTAGCTATGATTTAATTTTAAAGCTTTGTAAACAAGTGCTGTCTTTTTGCTTTCGTACTATTTATTTTTTTATTCTATAGAAGTGTTTCTTCATATTCTTCATCTTTATTTGGAGCTCAATTAGATTTTTGATCTGTGTAAACAAGCGCTTTCTTTGTCCTTTAATTGACATTGTCAATTTTTTAAACCTATATAGAAGTGTTTCTTTGTATTCTTCATCTGTACTGTAGCTTCAATTATAATTTGATCTGTGTAAACAAGGGCTTTCTTCTCCTTTAATTGAGATTGTTAATTTTTTAACCTGGGTTTAAAATGCCAGTTGTATTATATGTCTTACTTAAATTGAGTTTCATTGCAGGCTGTCCCAAGTTATTCTGCTCGGAAGGCTATATTCGAGCACTATGTTCGGACTCGTGTGGAAGAAGAGCGCAAGGAGAAAGGGCAGCTCAGAAGGCTGCAAATTGATGCTTTTAAACAATTATTAGAAGAAGCTCAGAGGTCATATGCTCTTGTCATTCATTATGATTTGATTAATTGACTGTTCTCTAATGAGATTTTGCAATAAGTTTCCCTTTGGTATTTTGGTGCCCATCAGCGGTATTTTATTATGACAGTAGCATCACTGACTAGCTAATCTATCAGGAAATTGATCACAAAACTGACTATCAAACATTTAAAAGAAAATGGGGCAGTGATCCACGATTTGGGACTTAGATCGTAAGGAGCGGGAGCTTCTCCTAAATGAGAAGTATGTTTAGCTGATCCTTCTGTTGTAAATTTATAATGCTCCGTAGTGTCTAGCTCTTCCATGATATGTTAGCATGCATTTGTGGATTTCTATAGGGTAAAGGCTGCTGAGATAAAATGCAAGCGATACGCATGGCTGCTGTGACTAGTTTCAAGTCAATGCTTCGAGACAATAAGGATATAACTACAACTAGCCGATGGTCCAGGGTAAGTGCCTCATCTTGCAAATTATGATATATGAATGCCCCATTTTGTCACACTATTACATGTGCACTGCATTCAAACACATTCAAACATATATTTTCTCTTTTGTTTTTTCCAACTGTAGTTGTACTTAATTTCAGTCATGTTTCATCTTTGAGAACTCTTTTACACATAATCCATCGAACCACGTTGCTTGATATATTTGACTTTTGCTTTATATTTCCTATTCCACTTGTCTATATGTATATATACTAAAATAGAGACTCTACTTGTGCACAACTCTCTATTCGTCAGGTGAATGTCCATATTTGTTACAGTATTAAATTTTGGCATAATAAGTAGGGCTCTTATTTAATATAGTTCTTTATCAAAAAATGATAATATATATCAATAATAAGAAGCTTATTAGCTTATCAAGCATGATTAATAAACAACTTTTCATTAGTACTATTAAATTGATACAACAATTAATGTATTAAACTATTAATAACCATATTTGTTTAATGCATTGCTGATGATAATGAAAAACACTTTTCATTAGTACTATACCTTGCTTATATCTCACGCAGGTCATTAGATTATGCTAGTATTTTATTAATTTCCATTGCATCTTGATGGCCATAATTTTACTTAAAGTGAAAGTGCAAACCACTAGTATCCCCTATGTGCAATACTTTTTTATTTTTTATATATTAAGGTTGGATCATGATCTTGTTACTTTGGATACTAAGTAGGGCTCTCATTTGATACGGTTCTTTATCAAAATATACTATATTAATATCATTAATAAAAAGCTTATTAACCTATTAAATCATATTAAATAAAGTACTTTCATTAAGACTATTAAATTAATACAGAATCAACGACACTATTAATAGGCAATATTTGCTTAATATATGCTGATTTAATGAAAGCACTTTTCATTAGTACTGTATCTTGCCCATATCTCATGTAGGTCATGCGAATACACCAATATTTATTAATTTCTATTATATTTTTATAATCAAAATCTTACTTAAAGTGAAAGTACAACTATTAATGACCCTGCTATATACGTATAAATATCCTATATATAACAATATTTTCTATTTTTTATTATATAAAAGTTGGATCATTTTCTCTGTATAGTGCTAGTATATCATAATATAATATCAAAAATTTATTTTAGTAAATGATTAGGCTCTTATATATATTATATTCTATTCTATTTTTGCTATCTATTCTACTATGTCTATTCTTAATTGCATTTCAAGAACAGTTGGAAAGGTGGAAAAATATAATTAGACCACTAATGCCCCGCCATATTGCATTATAGATATCCCCTTTATGCCAATACTTTTCTGTTTCTTATTATACACAGGTTGGATCATGATTTTATTATTTATAAATAATTATATTTTTTACTATATCAATAGATATACTGTGCTATTAGAAATTTTGTAAAGTGATAGTATATCACGCTATTAACTTTGATAATTTCTCGATAACTAACTTTTTCATGTTCCTATGGACCCTCATCCATTTCTTCAAAGCACTTTTTCTCCTCCATTGCTCTGTCTTGTGTGTTTTTTCTTGTTTGTTGGTCCTCCTTCGTAATTTTGGTGTCTCAACTCTTTGATGCATTTCACTTGCTACTTGTTGTCACAATCTTCATTACCTCGGACTTTTTACATTTACTATCATGGTCCCTTACCTTTATCCTAGAGTTCAGTTCTTCTCTAGGCTTGTTATGTATTAGACTACCAACTTATTTCTTTTTATCTCAATCTTTTAGTGATGTAGCATGTTTTGTTTTCTTTTGTTGAATATCTACTTAGCTTTAGGGTTTCATTTGGCTTTAATGATGCGTTTTATATCCTGTAATAAGCTAAATTGTGTTCTATTTTATCATCTATGACTATCCATTCGATGTTCTAGGTTCTTATTTGCTTTATAATGGGTTGTTTTTTTTTCTTCTTTTAGTTGCCTTTTGGACGATTTTTGGTTTATGTAAACTTTCATACATCGGCAGCACCAATTTTGGTATTTGTACCAATACAATATTGTACCAGTATCGGTACAGGTTGGTTTGTGGTACCAACACGTTGGTATGCCCCCAGTAACCCATTATTTGATTTGTTACCGGTATAGGATGGTATGCTCGGTACAGCATTGGATGGCTTGGTACAGCAAACCATGCTTCCAAAGCAGTTGATTTTTTGGAGCCAAACTTGGCACTTCAAGAGCTGCAAAATGAATGTATGACTTCTATATGAATGATCAATGGGGGTGATTACTTTGTTTGGGTTTGTGTATTTATTAAAGGAGGGAAAGAATAAGCTATAATGATGTTTGAGAGTCATTGGACCGCGAATGCTTCCTAAAGAGAGATAGATAATAATCCTCTCAAAGTGAAAATGCACATTGTTGCTCATGGATCTACAATGTTTAAAGAGGGGTAGAAACCAAAACCTCATATATTTTAAAGGTAATTTACCTGCAAGTCACAACACACATACTGTACTTTTATTTGATTTACTGTTTCAAACATCGAAATAGGCTTAATTTTTGTCTTTTATATTTTCAAAGTATCTAGATCAAGATCAATAGTTCGGACTTTCGAATTATGAAGTCGACAATAAAATTTTGCACACTAGATGTTTCTACCTTTCATTTTGTGCCTATTTTGTACATAGCAAGAGTCCTACAAAACTAGTTATTTTTAGTTTGGAGGCATTTTAGACATTACAGATTTGATCAATTGTCTGGACCTCATTTTGGAGGGTTATCATTGATTTTTCATTTTACAGGGTTATTAATTGTCTGGATTATGATCATTGGTTTTACAGGATGATGATCAATTGTTCATTAGGTTTAAGTGCTGGTAATTGCATGCAGTTTTCTTTATCGCACTTCTGACAATGTTTATATGCACTCCAACACTTGATTGCCAAGCTTTTGCATTTCAGGTTTTGAGGATGTTGTAAATGATCCTTTGGTAAAGACATTGGAAGTACATATGACATTTCTAGGATGGATAAAATTAAATAAAAATATCAAATATAGAATACGTATGGTACAGCAGATGACATCTGTAGAAAACATTATATCATGCAGTAAAGAAATGGTTATGAATTTGTGATGTTTTATCAACATTCACTGTATCTAAGGCTGCAAATGGGTCGGGTCGACCCGTGACCCGACCCGACCCGCGTAGACCCGACCCGACCAATTACCCGCGGGTCCGGGTCGGGTCCTAAATTGGACCCGAATCATTTTCTGGGTCGGGTCTGGGTTTACCAAACGGACCCGACCCGACCCGACCCGAATGGACCCGAAGGGAGAGAGGAAAAAGCAAAAGAAAGCCTTTTCTTTTTCTTTTTTTTTTTTTTTTGGCGTGGGTTGTGGTACTGTTGGTCAGTGTGGGAGGATAGCAAGTTAGCAACAAGCATAGGTTCACAGAATCCAAAGGAACGTCGGCCCGTCAGGATTCTCTCTGGATCTATTACACTGTTGAGACCTCTGGTGGTCTCGGTAGCTGCCTTTTTTTTTTTCCTTCTGTTTTTTGGTTTTTGTTTCTTTTAACTTTTGAAGGGAGAAAGTGAGGGAACACTGCAACTGAATATGGGTCATGTGCCAGTTTTCTGTAATGGAATTGGATTTTGGAAGAAGGTCTAGGATTTTTTTTGTCCTCATGAGAGGGGAGCTGGGAGACACCGAGTTCCGTCCAATCAGTGATATAGATAAAAAATAGTGTGATATGAAATTTGGCTTGTAGACCGACTTAGTTAGTAAGTCATGGGTCATCTGTTCTGACTGGAGCTCAATTGCAAAGTCTTTCAAGTCATGGGTCACCCAGCACCTCATAATTATGATATGACCAAATTAGATTTGCCTAATTTTTTTTCCAAAAGCACAAAAAAATTGGAACCGATCGGACCCGGACCCGACCCGAATCAGACCCGGATCCGACCCGAACCCGACTCGGACCCGACCCGACCCAACCCGATCTTCAACCGGGTCGGGTCCGGGTCCAAAATTGGGACTCGAACAAAAAACCGGGTCGGATCGGGGTCACCTAGGACCCGACCCGACCCGACCCATTTGCACCCCTATCTGTATCTAAATTTAGATTACTTGACCAATCAGCCATAAAAGTAATTTAATCAGTGTTAAGTTGGAATGGAAGGGTAGGCCCGCTTGCTTATCAATTGTCATCTCTATTCATGCCTTCCATCCAGCATATCCTCCTATCTTCTAATAACTACCATCACCCTTTGCTTATCCATTGGTTGCCAAAGGCCTTAAGTCCTTTCCTTTGCTATGCATTTTATCCTCCTATTGTGACCTTTCCCCGATGAACCATATGCTGTCCTCCAGGATTATCAATGGGCCTAGTTTATGTTCTGTATATCCAAAACTTTCATGAAGCCCAACTCAATGAGCCGGCAACAACTTTGCATGAGACTATAAAATCAGATCTGCATGTCTACAATGGTGACTTTCTCTTTTTCCACCTGTAACCTGGTAACTTTGTTCCTTATTTGATCTTCCGTAGCATACCTCTTATCATGATCTCATCTCCATGGCTCCAATAAGAACGAATCCCTTAAAAAGATTTGCTGCAAGGTTTTGAAACTTGGTTTTGGTTAGGGCTGCCTGGCAGAGTTTCGATTTTGGAAGCTTTGATAGTTTTTTGTGGTTCTGCTGTGAGTTTCAGAGATGCAGCTGAAAAAATCAGAAAAAATACAAATAATATAAAAGTTAAGGAAAAAGTAAGAAATAAATCAAGAGAAGCCATTTCACATCACAATTTGTGTAGTTTTGGGTACTTTTAGGCTGAAGTTGAACTATATTGAAGCTTGATACGTTAAATTAAAGAAATCTTTCTCCCCAGACAGTTGCACTGCTATCTTTACAGGTTGCAATATTCTTCAAGTCTAATAGCACATTGCATTTTTATGGTTCACATGTTAAAATGCTCTCTCCTTAAATAGTCCATTTCCAAAAAATCTCCTGTCTAAGCTATGTCACAACATTTCAAAGCTGTCATCATGTAAACATGCTGATAGGTGATACCCTTGATGGAATAAATGTCCTGAATAAACATATTAATAAATAATATTAATGATCAAATAATATTAGAACTTATTAATTATCTAGAATAGTAAACATATTACTTGTTAAAAGAGAATAGTAAACACATTAACTTATTAAAACAAGAAATCAAAATTTTGTTGACTTCGACCAAAAATCTAATCATTTTTGGCGAAACCTATAGCCTTGCTTTGCAGTTTGCATCTTTTAGCTTTTAATAAGTTTCTAATTTTACTCTCTGCTCCCCCTCTCCGTGTGTGTGTATATATATATATATATATATATATATATATATAATATATATATATATCTTGTGTGTGTGAGATAGACATCTGTATATACGTATGTATGTATAGACGTATGTATACGTATGTATGTATAGACGTGTATTTGTGTGTGTGCACGTGTGTGCATGCATGTATGTATATATACCCCCTTCAAGCCCTTGTGAGGCCAACTCAACTATCAAGTACATTTCCCCCCCTCTTTTGGAGTAAATCTATTACTTTGAGGTGGTTTCCCTGATAGCCATTTTAAATTTGCTTTTGCGTGTCCCTGCTGCTTAACCCACAAGTTGTCATGTGATTGTCATGTGTATCACAATCATTTATTTGCATGTTCATCAACAATGGCCCATATTAAATTCTGTTGATGCAATCACCATTTAACACATTTTTTGGGTTTCAATCGGATGTCAGCTGTATCTGCATGAATCTCTGCAATGCACATGCCTTTATCTCTTCTTTTTTAAGTTTACATGCAAAGTTTTTTTATGAGAACAAAGCCATGCTTCGTGTCGTCGATCATGTATGCATTTCCGTTCAACTGTACTTTTTCGAACTATTATGACTGCCTTGCATTTGTGGTAGTTTTACTATTGAGCATTTGTTCAATTATGGTCGATTGGCTATCTGAGCATTTGATCCAGGTGTTAATATGAAGTACAAGATGTAAAACCTTTTCAGATACTACCTTCATAATAACTATTATTTGGTCTTTGTAATTAATTCTGCATTTATATTTTCTTCTCTCATGTCAAGAACTGCTGTAATATACTTAGCCCATTTTTTCTATAGGAAAGGATATCCTTTTTTCTAATGTGTATGATCACAAACACGTGAAATTATTTTTGATTAGATGTTCTACCATTTTTCTGTTTAGTCTTCTTATGAATACGTGACATAATATTTTCAGGTGAAAGATAATTTAAGGAACGATCCAAGATACAAGGCCGTGAAGCACGAAGAGAGGGTAACTTGTTTAATGAGTATATATCTGAACTGAAAGCTGCTGAAGAGGAAGCAGAACGATCTGCAAGGGCCAAAAGGGATGAGCAGGTCAATTGAATTTCTAGTCAAGTTTGAAATCGCTCTTCTTAATCTAGTTTTGTTTGATTCATAGATCTGGTATGCGAGGTGGTACATTAAGCATGCATGCAAGTTGCACATGGGATTCTCTCATCTATATGTTAATATTAATCTTTCCAGGAGAAATTAAAGGAGAGGGAGCGGGAGACGCGAAAAAGAAAAGAAAGAGAAGAACAAGAAATGGAGAGAGTGAGATTGAAAGTTCGCAGGAAAGAGGCAGTAGCTTCTTATCAAGCTTTACTCGTTGAAACAATAAAAGATCCTAAGGTGGTTTGCTATCCTAAAAAATCACTTTCGACGTTATTTCATGTTCCAGCCGATGCTGCCAATTTATTGCTAATTGTAGATAAGATTACCCAAAGACTTCCCTGGCGACAGTATTGTAGAGTTACAGACTTACAGAACTTGCTCCGTTAAATTTCCTGTATATAGTTTGTGGTGCAGTTAATGTTCATCTATTAGCCTAAATGTCTAGGGCTTGTTGATTGAATTTAATATACTTCCATCTTTTTCCTTAACTTGATAGGCCATGTGAATGCCTATTACATTGTTATTTCTTAGGTGCTGTTTTGGTTGCTAGTTATGTGATGGTTAGGGGTGGGTTAGCGGTTTTAACCAGCCAAACAAGATCCCAAAATGGTGTTGTTAAACTTGGTTGACATCCCAAATTAAAATCCATGTTACCTAGACACTCAGGCATAGGTGCCAAGTGTGCAAGTGTCTCATATGCATATACATATAGACATACATGCATACATATACATATCTATATAGATATAGTTATAAATATATACATGTACATATATATATATACATAAACACATACATAAGTATATGGATTTACATGTCTTTATGTGTATCTGTTTGTTTATGTATCTGTGTATGTAGTGTATTTGTGCATTTTGATTCTTAGATCTTTCTATCAATAGATAGTAATGAGTGTTCGATATAGGGGATCACGATTTCATCTACTTGACATTTTTCAAAAAGAATTGGCTGAACAAAATTGACTCATTTTTTGAGTAAAACGATTGAATTGGCTGAACAAAATTGGTTGGGTGGTACCAACTAATCGAGTACTGACTTATTCAAAGAAATCAGAAACTTTAAATTATATTTAACAAATAAATTAATACCATGGTCATAAGTTTGGCAAGTTGTTTAATTTATTTCTAGGTTCATTCAAGTTGTGTTGAGATACTTTAAATGATAACTAACCTTGGTATATTTATATTTAGAATATAAGGACATTTTGCTTAAGTTTTCATACAGCTAACGGTAACATTATATTAAAAATATAATGATACATTGCTTAAAATGTCTATAATCGTGATAACTTTATATTAGAAACATACGGAAATTTTGCTTGACGTATAGAGAAAAACTTGGAGACTCTGCAATGGAAGTGTGGTATTAAAAACTAATCCTCTGCACCCTAAAAAGTGTCAAGTGCTGGACACTTTTTGCTGATGTCGGCAAGACACTTTAAAGTGGAGTTTCTAGCTATGTCATATTGTGTCTTGCTGTGTCCACGTATCTAGAAGTGTTGACACACTGGTTTGCCGTACCAATCGGTACTGCTGTGTGCCAATCATACCGTACCGGTACATAAACGATATATGGTACACGAGGCATACCGAGTGTCGTATGCAGAATTGGCCCCTGTACCGAGCGCATCGACATAATAACAGGATGGTAGCAGTACAGGGTCCGGTATCATGACGGCGAACTTTGGTTGATACTTCTAGATAACTTAAAAATGGAATGTCCAATCATAGCCTAAAGAAGCAGCCTAACTTGATTAACTTTATTTCAAGGGGAGCATGAATTAGGGTTAACCCCCAACGCTCTCACTTCTCTGTTTATACTTTTTCCACAGCTTATCTCTCTAACCCTCAAAATGTCAACCAAACAGTGAATAACTCACATCCCTGGATATCTGGTTAGGGAGTGGTTACCAATGGTTTAGTTAATTTATCAACCCCCCCCCTTCTTAAAAAAAAAGGAAAAACCCAGTTAACTATTCGGTATCCAAACTGCAGGACTAATTTCAGTAGGCAATTGGCAGTTGCTGCTTTCTTCTTTCTGCAACTTTAATGTAATGTCTTGAACTTTAAATTGCCGTATCTTTCATAGGCATCTTGGACTGAATCTAAGCCCAAACTAGAGAAGGATCCTCAGGGCCGTGCAACAAATCTTGATCTGGGCCAAGGAGATGCAGAGAAACTATTTCGGGATCATGTCAAGGACTTGTATGAGGTAATTCTATTCTGCTTACTTGCAACTGCTTATTGGTTGTGTTTTGCTAAATCATTGTCATAATGCTGCCTGCACTAGAACCATACCATGAACTGTTTGACATATAGCATGAGCTCCATACTCAATTCTCCATCAAATTTCTTATTGTTTTCACAGTAATTACAGTTAAGCTTAATGCTGTAGGAATATCTTTTTCTTTTTTGGAGAAAAAATTGCTGTAGAATTATCAGATCCACAGGGTCTGTCTTGAACAAGAATGATAAAACAGACTTGTTAGGTCAACTAATCAACTCATGAATGTTTGCTTTCATTTAATTATTTCCAGGCACTCACTTTGATATACTATGATTTTATGTTCAATCATATTTATCCTTTAGGTTCAGATCTTGTACCAACACTGAGGTTATGTTACCCAGTTTAATTATGATGAGTTTTGCTTCGATTCATTTTTTTTAAAAGATAGTTACTATTCTCTGCATTAAATCTCAGCCTTTAAAATTATGAAGGGCAAAATAGATATTTAAATGTTTACGATTCTAGTTACCAATTTTTCTAAAAAATAGGATCTCTCTTGCTCTCTCTCAACTGTGTGAAAAGAGGTAGGAAGATAGAAAGAGAATGCGAGAAAGGGCAAGCCTAGAGAGGGGTGTGGACTGTGGAGAGTTCAGGTGGAAGATTTTCATGGGATAACAGGTTATCATCTGGACAGGATGACAAATATAAACTGCTCATTTCAAAAATATGGACAGCTTTATAGAAAAAAACAACTAGAATAAAAATCAAAACAAGGGACGTAGCTGCGGTCTTGGCCTTTGCCGCGCTCCCGCGGCCCTCCGCAGGCGTTCGCGGCCGCTCCTTCTCTCTCCCTCCCTCCCTCGCTCGTTCTCTCTTCTCCTTTTCCGGCTTTGGCTGGTTTTCTCTCCTGCTATGGGCCCGGTATGGCCTGTACCGATTCGTGCCGCCGGGCAACCGGTTCGGTGCTCGGTACTGGCATAGTAGACCTTGAGTTGGAGTCAACCCTCGATGGGTGGAGTGGGTATACGAGAAAAATATGGGAATTCTGCCCTCCTAATCTTAGAAGGGTTGTCCACTCAAGATGTGCAATAAACTAATTTTCTAGTTATAATTTAAAAAGCTAACATTCCATGGCAAGCTTGAGCTCAAGAGATTAAACATAATGGCTTGTAAATAAGAAGTGGCATCTTGTTTGCTGAACTATTCTTAAAAGAAATTTTTATTTCTAGTTTTACTTTCAGTTAATGCATAAGAAGCCATTGGTAGTTTTGCTCATTTTGTTTAAAATCTGAAATACGTATCCTTGAGCCATTTGTGTTTGCATTTTTTAAATGGTTCACTTCTCAGATGTCAATTAGTAGTTGTCTTTGAATGGCCAGTTCATAGGCTTATCCTTTATAGTAGTACAAAGGCATAGTCCTTATATTGCCCTGTATCATGTCCAGCGTTGTGCACGCGACTTCCGGTTGCTGCTATCTGAAGTTATAACTGCAGAAGCAGCTGCCCAAACAAGAGATGATGGAAAGACTATTCTGAGTTCTTGGTCAGAAGCAAAACGCCTTCTAAAGCCTGATCCAAGGTACTTGAAAATGCCTACTAAAGACCGAGAGTACCTCTGGCACCGATATGTGGAAGACATGATGCGAAAGCAGAAAGCAGCATCTGATCCCAAGGAGAAGCCAGATGCAGATGGAAGAAATAGAACCTCTTCTGATTTTTCGAGGAGGTCGCCAAGGAGGTCCCATGGCCGGGGGTAGCTTTTGGTACTAATCAATGTTGAACTATTTTCCACTATTTTTTGTAAAAACTTTAAGATCTCACAATAGCTCTTTTTTTTTCCGAAGTTTCTTTTAATGTAACATCGCCCTTTTGCAGATTAGTTCTGGCATCATCTTTGTAATTTATTTTCACCATTTCAGTCATATTGATCATTGGGGATATTATCAGCAGTGAATGAGTTGGTTTTGGATATAAGCCTTCAATTTAGTGCGAGCTGTCTTCTCATTAATTTGAGTTGTAGATGTGCTCTGAACTCGTGGTTCCCCTTGCTTGCAGATCCCTGGGGATGCTGTTTTATGTTGGGGAGTTGTAGTTCTAGCCTAGTTATACTGTTCATTTACTCGTGAGGTGATGATGAGACTGAAGTACGTTGCATGCTGTATCATTTGATGTCTTCAGAGTTCGTGGCTACAGATCTTGGAAAAGCTGTGATTATGTGGTGAGAATTGAAAAGCTGTGATTTTGGCCAGGATTTTCTATCCTAGTTTGTTTTTCCTGAAAAAATTGAATTGTTAGCAGTAAGTAGTAAGTAAAAAACTTTTGCTGCATTTGCTTTGCCATTTTGCCCAGTTTTCTGTTTTTGAAATCTAAAAATTTAAATTATCTCTGTTTTTTCTGAATCGTAAAAAAGGCGTGTGGCATATTCTATTGTCCATAAAAAATATTAATATATGTTTTATAAGTGGTGTTAGCCATGATGGCGATCGCAGGAATAGCAATGATGGTGGTAGAGGCAGCAGCAGTTGAGATGATGTTGGCGGTGATGGCCAGAGCAGTTGTGGCGGTGGTGGTAGGAAAGAGAGGGATAAAAAGATCTGTCTCTCTTTTTAAAAGAGTTATTTTTAATATAGATTTTTTGTTTCTGAAAAATCAAAATAGAATCTTTTAGAAATAAAAAATAGGTTTCTCTATCAAATAGGTTTTCGTTTCAATTTTCATGTTTTGTTCAACGGTACCAGAGAGAGCTTTAATATACTTGTTATTTAGATTTCCTGCTATTGTATCGGAGATCTTATTAAACTTTTCAAAGCCTGACAGGTGATCTTTATGCATCGCAAAAAGAAAAAGAAATGAATGGAAAAGAAATTAACTGGCTGCGGATTTGCGTTACTCTATGGGTCAAGAAGTTTTGGAGGCCTTCTTAGGTCCGGCTGCCCTTGTTCTGCGGCTGTGGGTCACTTATCATTTTCACTGTTTGATATTTTTTAAGAGTTGGCCACGACTTTGGTTGCTGAGAAAGTCTGAATAATAAAAATTTCTATTATGGAAAATGGAAGGAAAAAACTATTGTTTAGTTGCAGTAGAAAGGTCAAGAAAAAAGTTGAAAATTTTTTCTTGTTTGATAGAATAGGTGTTATGTTAACTAAATCATTATTTAAAGTTATTTTATTTTATTTTATTTTATTTTTTAAATCTCTATCTCTTGGAGGGGAAAAATTTAACAGTGGTTGGAGAAAATTCTGATTCCAAATTTGGTATATATTTTTTTCTTGGCAATCAAACAGAGCCTCGGTGTTTAAATTTATTGCGATGGAGTGAGTTTTTCACCCTCAAAACTAATTCTTTGATGTAACTATAACTATTAAATGTTCTGGATTATCCACAATTTTATAGCTACGAGAACAAAAATTCATCTTATGTTTTTTGAAAAATAGAAGAAGAAAAGCCTTCTTCATTCGAAAAACAAAAATCTGTTAAAAAAAAGAAATAGAACTGGAATTGGCACATTCATTCTTTTTTTGGCAATTTTTTGAGATAGGAGTTTGAAATTAATGCTGTTTTATATCACATAATCCACAAAGCATCATGTATCAAATGAACGATGTTAATTGGGAAATATATGAAGATGGATTTCTAATATCTTTCATTTGCTTCCATTGGCATTTCGATGAACTATTGGTTTCACAGTTTGCATTGCACCTGATGTACATCCCATCTGACTAAAGATCCACACATCTGTATATCCTTTTCCTCGCCGTGGTGCTAGGTAAGAGAGAAGATGGTCAGACATCCATTTTGATTGTGGATATATACTCGATCTAGAAAATTCAATGCATGCATAGAAAAAGCACTATTCTCAAAATTGGTTATTATTTCCGAGTATCATTATGAGCACCCTATCTTATGTGCATCATGTAACATGCCATAATTTCTTATGTTATTATGCTGAAAAGATTTGAGCATGGAATTTTGAATTCCAAACCAGCCCACCCAGCAATACTTTATGGAAGTTAATGGAATAGAATGATTGGTCACAGGAAAAAAACCTTATTCCGCATGCAAAATATCCCAAATATACATAGACATGCCTGTGTTCCTCTTATTTCCATATCATTCCTCCAAAACATATGGTCGGGTTTTGGTCTTTGGGATTATGCTGCACGCCATGTGTTCCCACATTTTAATTTCCTCTCATACTCGACCTTAGTTTAGATTGATTAGAGGACTGCCCGGATTCCTTTTCATGCCTCGAGTAAGAGAATTTAAAATATGTTAAGTAGACATGAAAAAAAAAAGAGAGATGAGAATCAAAAAGAATGAATTAGATAAAAGGAAAGGAAAAAATATTGATCTTTATCCAATCCCATTTCGTATCTCTTCGATATACCAAATGATTGACTAGGCGAAGCGTCAAAGAGATGAGCTAGATTAGAATAAAAAATGGATCGACTTCCATTGATCCAAATAAATATACCGTGACACATTTCATGCACAAAACCAGAAAAAAAAAAAAGAATCCACCTTCATTCAATCTGATTTCATAGATATTTGATATGAAACTAAGATTTAATTTGGAGATCAATTTCACTTAAGAAACCTAAATCTAAAATTAGAGGCTACTCTCTTTTGGCGGTATCTTGCAAACTCTTCTTGGTGGTTGCTGGTAGTTATTTTCTGGAATAACTCCTTATTGTCCTATTAACTACTCTTGGATGGTTAATTCTTGCAACTAACTACCCAAATGTAGCCTCCTGTAGGTGTCACAAGTGGCAATTATAATCTATTTACATATTATCCATAAATGATTAATTGAACCAAGGTTGACATACTGTCATTAACTATCTATTGTAGTTGAGAATTTTACTTTTTATAAAAATCAATACCCCATTTAGCTTAATTAAAATGAACATATATATTGAGCCAAAAAACATAAGCCAATACTTTATCGATTGACTATAAAAAATATTGACCAAAGTCTATCAGCCATGGTAGTGGATAATTAGAGACACATCTTATTTAGTGTAGATATATGCACTATGAGTACTTACAGCATTGCACAAGTTCTTACTAAATGAGCACCCATAATAGCCAAATAAGGTAAAAATAAATAACACAAAAAATGATTTTGTACGATCAATTGTCATCATTCATGCTATTGTTTGTAGTCGACATGAAGAAATGTTTTGATCAATAAGTATTTTTTGGTCAATTGGCTATTCTAGTTAATTGACCTTTCCTTGTCTTGATCCATTTAATGCTTTCAATTGCCTAGTAATTTTTGGCCTTAGTTGTTCAATTTTGTTGAATGGCATACTCTGGTCTTGGTCAGTTGAACCTAAAAAGTTGATTTTGATGATGCAAAACAATTGAGTCAAGAGTTGACTAATTTATTTGCTTTGAGTTTATGTGATAAATTTCAGAAAGTAAAGAAGAAAGCCTTCAACCACTCTCAAAAGAAGATTAACTCCACATCAAGAAGCTAAACTCCAAAAAACTATGAAAATATTTATTGGAAGCTCACATATAAGCATAGAAAATTTCATTCTGAGCTGCCACTAGAGTCGACCCCAAGCTTGCAACGAGTCGACCTTAGTACACTGTCGCTAACTGATACACCTTCACGAGCCGACTCCAACGGATCGCAAGTCGGCCGCAGAGCAGTCTTAGAGGACATACAAGTCAACCAATAGAGTGGTGAAGCATATTCAAATCAACATCATTGAGTTGGTGAAGCGTATTCATAAGCATTCAAGTCAACCAATAAAGTGTAGCTCCATTTATTATTTTGTATTTATTGTCCTAGAGTTGTATTTACTGTATCAACATTTAATTATTTTTATTCTTTACTGTAACAAGTTTTAGGGATTGAAACTTGAGAAAGGTCCATTCAAATTTGAAATTGGATTGTGTTGAGCCTAGGATAGGCTCGGAAGGAAGGTTTTGGTTAATTGCCTAAAAAATCAACTAGATTGGTTGTGAACTTGGAAAACAATCAGTTTAGATTTTAGTTGATTAACCTAAAAAAATTAATTGAGTTTGGTTGTGAATCTAGAAAATAATTGGGTTGTAATATGGGTTATAGATTTTAGTAGAATTTTCAAGAAAAAAATCTTGGAGAGTGGATGTAGGTACAGGGTTGGCACCAAACTATTATAATTTTTTTTGTATTTGCATTGCTTGATCTTTTTTACCTTTATCTTCAATTCTTTCACTAATTAATCACTTGCTGGAATTTATTTTTCTTTATCAAGCATTTAATTCTTCTGCATTGTTAGTTAAAGTTTTTGAAAAATCTAATTTACTTTTCCTCTTGGGCTGTATAGTTGAGCAACATTGTCGATCAATCATTATTAGTTAATTAGCCTTCTTTCGCTTTGATCTTTCTTTTTTTATGATATAGATTTGTAGTTATTTCTAGCAATTACTATCATTTTTTAGTAGTTTCATGACTTGGCAACTCTTTTCGTAGTGGTTGCTAGTGGTGACATGCAGAAATAACTCATCCTAATTGCTTCTCTTGGATAGTCAATTCAAGCAAACATCTATCTAAACGTAAGCTCTTGCATGTGTCACAAGTGGCTAAAATTAATCTATCATAAATAATCAATTAGATCAAGATTGATATAATGTCATTGACTATTTATTGTGGTTTGTCGATCTCTAATACTTCATTTTATAATAAGCTCCATGCCACTGAAGTCTCCTTGCTCTCCTTTCTACCCCTTCTTCCCTCATATAAACTTTATGCATAGTCCCAATATGATGATAAATATATGAAATATTTGAATTAATAGAAGAAATTATGATGTGTAAGGAGATTGTAGATTGAATTGTCATTCTAATGTGAACAATATATCACAAATGACATGGTTGCAATATTTTATGTAAATATTTGATTTTCACGGTACCTACCTTATGACGGTCCATTACTAACTTTTCAAGAAACCAAGGGAGGCAACTTGAATATAAAGATGTGTAACTCTTGTGGTCAACTTATGTTGGCTATCCATCATGGTTGATATGCACAGTATTAAAGATGCAAAATTTTCTTTATATTGTTGTAATTCATGCTTTGTTTCTTCTATTTGTTATAATGATATTCATAATATTGGTTAGCAATTTTGAACTACAGAGGAAAGGAAGATCCTCATCAGCTTCTCCCTCTCCCTCCCTCTCTCCCTTGGTCTAGCTACATACTATATATATAAAGGTGTATCAAGCATATTTGTCAAGTTACACATGTTATCTATTAAGGTTAATGTGCACAATGGCATATAAGGTGCATATTATATAGTATTGTGTGCAAATTTCTTCAAAAGATGCACAACTTATGTTATCATGCTAAGCAAGTTTTTCTATAATGATTAAACTATGCAATAACAAGTAAAGGTATGTGTACAATATATTAAATTTCAAAAATATTCTTAAAAGATCCACAACTTTTACTTCACACTATGTGAGTATTTCATAGCCCATAATCTGCACAACTTGCATTGAAGTTATATAGTGTTCAGTAAAATGATGCACAATTTTTTTGAAGCTATGCAACAAGTTTGTTGTACATCTAGTATGTAGACATATGTAAAAATATGGATAAAGATACTTCTTAAAAAATGATGCACCATATTAAATCTTGACAAATTGGATGGTCAAAATTTTCATACTCCAACTTAAGG
Source organism: Phoenix dactylifera (assembly GCF_009389715.1). Classification (NCBI taxonomy): domain Eukaryota; kingdom Viridiplantae; phylum Streptophyta; class Magnoliopsida; order Arecales; family Arecaceae; genus Phoenix; species Phoenix dactylifera. Next base: position 197,955 of record NW_024067824.1, on the reverse strand, counting down.
GAGATTGTTGGAAAGACTAATGATAATCTTGTCATCTCTACTATCACGGGTATGTTTGTTATCTTTCTATTTTAAATTTCTATAATTCAGATTGGTTCAATTCACCAAATAGACAAAGTTAGGGAATAAGAGAGGCCAAGGAAAAGTCAATAATTTATGAATGGCTATTTGAATAGAGAGAGGAGAGAGAGAGAGAGGTGGGGTGATAGGAGCAAACTTAATAAGGTTTTCTATTTTTTTCTTATTGAGAAAGGTTGTTGGAACAATGAACATAGGAAGATGGAAGAATCTTTAAAAATTCAGAGAAAAAATATTAAACATTTCAATGATATATTGTACATATTTTTATATGCCACTTGTGTATATTAACTTTTTAGGGATGAAAAATTTGACAGTCGAAGTTGTTCACATTTATACATGTTTCACTTGCCTAATTTTTATAAATTTATAGACATGTTGATTGGAAATAGGTATAGCAAGTAAAAGCAACATACTTTTTCTTTTTTCGCAAATCATATTAATGTTAATGTGGATCTAATGAAGTTTATCATGTAAACTATCAGCTTTTAAGCCCCCAACCTATTTCTTAAAAAAATGGTACCTTTTCTTTTCAAATTGAAATTAGAAATACTAGGGAAAGTTGCTGTTGATTAGTTTGTGGATTTAATAACAATGAAAAGTTACTTTCAAATTTGGGTGATAAGAAAAACCATTAGCATCTACAATAGTAGCATTTTCTAAGCACTCTACTACACTTATTCCAACATTTGAACTCTAGAATGCACATAAATGAAACCATGAATAAATTTTAAATATCTTGGCCTAGAAGTTGTTAAGTCTCTTTGTGATTGTACTAGACACCTGGATTGCCACCCGTCCTCCACTAAGGTTTAAGAAAATTAGGAGACCATATAAGTGCTTAATTGAATCAAAAGAAAATAGTATAGAAGAGAACAACATCCCTTTTGATACTAAATTGATTTATAGAATTCGCTATTACTCTTAATTGAATCATACAAAAAATAGTGCTTAATCATATAGAAATAGTGCTTCAATTTCTATTGATTTGCATTGCTTTATAATTTTCTTAAAAAAGTTTGTATAAGACTTTTATCCTCTTAATGTTAAAATCTTTTAAGATTTGAGAAATTCTCCTTTAAAATTTTGGTTATTTCGTACTACCATAATTCTTCCTCTTTTTGTCAAAATCAAAAAGTTATGTTGACCATATAAACACATAAAAGTGAAAGTAAGAGACGCTAAGAGGCATATACGCAAAAGATGGAAGTGAGAATTCCACAAGATACAATTAAGACAAAATCACATATAAGTTCAATAGTACATAGCTATATATACATACAAAGAAATAACTTCATGCAAAGAGTCATACAAAAAGATAACTTCATCATATTCTTCTTTTAAGAACTTATATAAGTTGAAATTCTGAAAATCCTAGGAGTCTGTACAAAAAGAGGATAGAGGTTTCCTAGATGACTAATCAGAATATAAGGATGAAGATGAAATGAGTTTCGATAGGTACAGTGAATGGCAGATCTTCTAGATCTAGAGGCTAATGGTCTAGAGGGTATAGGCTGAGCAAAAAAAGGATGAAGGGTCGATTGGCTCTCATCTTCTGAGTGAATACCTCAAGCGCTTGGATGATAGTAGTGAGAGAATCGATCTGTCTCCTTGACTCATCTCGAGCCTCCCTGATCATACTATGAATCTCGCTCCCCAACCTCTATGCTTCAGCAGTGAATCTCTTCATGTCAACCTGGACAGAGGTCCACACAAATCTCGCCCCACTCTCGATATCGGCAACCTCCTAAGCTAGCTACTCACCAAGAGATGAATATCTCAGATGTCATGCCTCAAGTCCATCACCATCTGAGTTTGAGTGGAAACACAAGGCTCCACTATTTGATCAGTAGGTAGTGCACCACACAAGTGCCCTCTGCTCTCCTTTCTTGAAGGCTTCAGATGCTATCAGTCCAGTAATCACCTGCTCCATTATAGATCTAATCTGATCCTCATCCAATCTGACGGTATGAGTTGTGCTGCTCTTTGAATGTGGAGGTTAAAAGTCAAAAGATGCAGAGAAATCTCCAGCTCCATGCTGCACTAGAATCTTCGGTACTACAGAAGGCATCGAGGGCAGTCGGGTCGATATCTTTAGCAGGCTCACTGGGTCCAACCTCTGGATGATAGTGCTCATCTCCTCTAGTCTCATCATGCCTACCACCTCCATGATGACGCACCCATTGACCGTCAATCTTATTGTATCCCATCTTGTGTAGTGAGCAGTCATTGTAGGTGTCAGTGTGCAACAATACTCTTGAGGTTTCTTTCTCGAGCTCAACACTATATTTCCTAAATAGTAAGATCAAGATTATGCCATAAGATAGAGATATCTTCGACGTACTCACTGCCTTATGCATCTGGCAGAACATAAGTGTGGGAAAATTTAGGGGATACTCCCTAAGAACATGAAACATCACTATAATATTTCTTTCAGATACAAAATCAAAATTTTCCAACTTGGAAAAGAATATTCTGCTGATCATGTGATGAAAGAGCCTCATCTCCATAGACAGCTGACTAGCATTGACTTCCTCTAGCTCACCAATGTCCTCACATCCCAAAATGTGTTGGAGTCCAATCCTATTGATGGGGACATCAGCTAGGTCCCCATTTTATTTGCATATTTGTTTATTTTTATTTCTGGGTTTATTTGTGTTTTAGGGTTTATTTGTGGTTTATTTTATTTCTGGGCTTATTTGCATTTTTAGGGCTTATTTATGGGTTTATTGGGAATTATTTTATGTAAGGGGTTTTATTTTAATTGTTCTTATTGGGCCCTATTTATAGGGAACTTTTATGTTGATTAGGGTTAATGAAGAATTAAGAAATTTTCTCCCCCACGTATTCTCTTCTTCTCTTCTTCTCTTCTCCTTCTTCTCCTTCTCTTCCTCCTCTTCTCCCTCTTCTTCTGTTTCTGATTTCAAATACCACTGAAATCTTTCTTCCCGGAATAGGTTCTGCATCACCTATGCTCGTCTAGATGGCCTACAGAAGATCCATCAGTCAGCATTCGAAGAAGCCTCCTCAAACTCAGCACATTAGAAGAATTTGAGTCCTCTTGTTTGTGGAATCCAAGCTTCAAACGCCAAACTTCATGCTTCCACAGAATTTTCTGACTAGGTTGGTGTAAGTAGGGACATCCAAAGAGAAAACAAACTTCCATCCCATCTTTTTGAACTTCCTCCCGATAGAGAAACCCTCTTGTTCCAAAAAATCGAAGTCCACCTTTCTCCCATTGGCATCAATTCTAGCAGAGAGGGGTATCTTACTAGAAGTTGTTTGAGGAGGAGAGGGAACTAGCTCTTCAACTAGTGGAGGAATGTAGTCCGGCCTTGCCTTTCTTTGCTATTCTAACAGAATTAAGATTTTTGTCCGCTTCATCTGTTGAGTGAGTTGCTCCCATGAAGCCAAGAGATACCAAATTGACCCAAAGGAGAGGAAATCTAGGGCTTGGAATGGGTGATTTTGGAAGAGAGGAGAGTAAGAGAAAGCTTTGAATGAGAAAGAAGAGCATTTGAAATGAAATGGAATAGGGATGATTCAGGTATAAAACCCGTCTCTCGGCACAGGGGGCGACTCAAATTAATCCTTCAGTCAACTCCTGAGTGGGGGGGTCAACTTGTCAATTTTTATAAGTCAACTCCTCCCTAGCCTGCAGAACCTCGAGTTGACTCTCATTCACTTTTAAATTGACTCAAAGCTCCCCCTCACTCCAAAGGGTTAACTCTTCAGACTAAGAGTCGGCTCTTCAGAAGGAAGGAGATAATACAATGGGGTTTTCTTTTGAGTCAAAAATTGGAATGAAATCAGATTGATCAGCAAGGAAATTAATGAACAATCAAGCACTTAGAGGAGTGATTTTTAATTAAAAGGATCACACACTCCTACCTCATCCCTTATCATGCTAAATTTATCTTCATTATGGGATTTGGTAAAGAAGCCAGCTAATAATTTATCAGTGATAACAAAATCAAGCATCATATCATCATTTTGAACATAATCTCTCATGAAATGATGTCTTATCTCAATGTGTTTAGCTCTTCAATATTTTATAGAATTTTTACTTAAGTTTATTGCACTAGTATTAGCACGTCTTATAGAAATTTTGTTAATTTTGATGCCATAGTCCTCAAGTTGTTACTTAATCCATAAGATTTGAGCACAAAAACCTTCGACTGCAATGCATTTAGCTGCGGCCGTATATAAAGCCACCAAATTTTAATTTTTTGCTAAATCAAGAGATTAAGTTAACTCCAAGAAATTGATAAATTTTGCTAGTATATTTTCTATCAATTTTACAACCAGCAAAATCTGCATCTAAATATCCGATTAAGTTAATTTATGATTGTTTTGAGTACTATAAGATTAAATTTTGTGCGCCATTTAGATATCTTGATATTCTTTTAACAACAATTAAGTATGTTTTTTTAGGATTATCTTGAATTCGAGTACACAAACAAACACTAAATATGGTAACTGGTCTACTAGAAGTAAGATACGATAATGAACCTATCATGCCTCTATAAATTTTTAAATCTACACTTTTACCATGCTCATCTTTGTCTAGCTTACATGAGAGGCTCATAAGAGTACCAATGTGCTTGGCCTTCTCCATGCCAATTCTTTTTAAGATCTCTCTTGTATACTTGCTTTGGCTAATTGAATGCCTTCCTTGGTTTGCTTGATTTGGAGTCTAAGAAAGAATGTGAGTTCTTCCATCATGCTCATCTCGAGTTCTTCTTGCATGAGCTTCGCAATGTCTTGATATAAAACTTTATTAGTGGTACCAACAATGATGTCATCGATATATATTTGAACAATTAATAAGTTATTATCTTTTTTTATGTACAAGGTGGTATCTACATTTTCTCTTGTAAACTTGTTATTTCATAGAAATTTGTTCAATCTTTCATGCCAAGCTCATGGTTCTTGCTTTAAACTATACAAAGCTTTATTCAATTTGAAAATATGGTTTAGAAATTTATAATTTCTAAAACTGGGTGGCCATTCTACATATACTTCTTCAACTACATACCCAATTAAAAAAAGCACTTTTAATATCCATTTGAAATAATTTGAAATTCATATAACAAGCCAAAGCAAGTAATAATCTAATAGCTTCTAATCTGCTAATAGAAAAAAAAGTTTTATCAAAATCAATACATTCTTCTTGGTTGTGATCTTGAGTAACTAATTTAGCTTTGTTTCTAATTACATTTTTATTCTCATTTAATTTATTTATGTACACCCATTTAGTTTCAATTATAGAATAGTCTTTAGGTCTACATACAAGTATCCATATATTATTTCTTTTCAAATTGATTTAATTTCTCTTGCATAGCATTTATTCAATTATGATCTTGTTCAGCTTCTTTTATGGTTTTAGGTTTAATTTGAGATACAAAAGCTATGTGATTACACATGCCCATAAAAGATGATCTAGTCCTAACACCATGCGATGGATCACCAATAATTAAATCTTTGGGATGATTGCGAGCATACCTCTATTTCTTGGGTAGATCATTATTTCCTTGATCTTTAATTTAAGTATTTTTTCCTTATTCATCTTCTTCATCCTCTTATCCATCATCCTTCTATCTTCAACTGGTGTGTCCCTTAGGGTGAATTGTTCCATCACTTCTTTTATAGCATCTGCATCATCACACACTTCTATCTTCCTTGATGAAAGATTGTTTGTCTCATTAAAAGTAAAATAAATGGATTCTTCTACCACTATGGTTCTTTTATTAAAAACTCTATATGATCTACTAGAAAGATAGCTTTATCTGATTTAGCATCAAATTTTCCAAGTCTATCTTTTCCATTATTAAGAACAAAATATTTGCAACCAAAAATATGAAAGTATCTTATATTATGCTTTCTTCTTTTGCAAAGTTCTTAATGTGTTTTCTTTAAAATTATTCTTATTAATGCACTAACTTAAAGTGCCACATGTTGTGTTAATTACCTTAACCCAAAAATATCTTGGAAGATGACTTTTACACAACATTATTCTTGTCGTTTCTTCAAGTGTTCATTTTTTTTCCTACCATCTCATGTTGTTGAGATGTCCTAGGTGCAGAAAAGTTGTGTTCAATGCTATTTCAATGCTATTTTTTAAAATTTTGATTATCAAATTCTATTCATGGTCACTTCTAATTCTTAAAACTTTTAAATCTTTTTTATTTAACATTTTTTTGTATAGTTTTGAAAATGTAGAAAATACTTTATCTTTATGAGCTAAGAACAATATCTATGTAACTCTTAAAAAATCATCAATAATAACAAATCTAAAATGTTTGCTACCTAGACTTATGATTCTAGTTGGCCCAAACAAATCCATATGCAAAAGTTCTAATGGACTAGAAGTGAAAATCACATTCTTTGCTTTAAATAAAACTCTAGTTTGTTTTTCTAATCGACATGCATTACAAACTTTATCTTTTTCAATACTTATCTTAGATTAACCTATAACAAGATCTTTTCTGGCTAATTTTGAAATTAGATCTATGCTTGTATGAGCTAATCTACGATGCCACAATCAACTATTCTCATTGGTTTTAGCATTCATTGTTACTAGACACTTCACGCTTAGCATGGGGAGATTATCAAGATCAACCATGTAAATGTTTCTATGTCTATGTCCAATGAATTGTATTCCATTGTCAATGGGATTAGACACAAGCCACATAGAAGCTTCAAAAGCAACTTTAAAATTTTTATCATATAATTGACTAATACTAAGTAAGTCATGCTTTAATCCATCTACTAATAATATATTTTTAATAAGGGTGGAAGGGGTGATATTAATACTTTCTTGTGTCCTTGATGGTTAACAATTATGGTTCATTTAGGTACCCATATCTTTTTAATTGTTACTTCACCTATTTTGCCACTTATCATAGAATTGTAGGTAAAACATTTGTGATTTATTTTTCCATAGATGAAACATCTTACATTACTAAAGTAATTACATGATGACTTAACAAACATGATTTCAGGAGTTTCTATTTTTGCAGACGATTATAGCCAAACCCTGCCCTATTGTAAACAACACATTGGCTATCTAAGATCATTTTTAGTTTTTTAGAACTTAAAGTTGATTTATCTATAATAGGCTTTAATCTATCTACTTCTTCTTTTAGTTTTTGATTTTCAGTAGTTAGGAGTTTCTTTTCTTGAAGAAAGTTTTTCTTTTCTTTGATTAACTCCTGATTTATCTTTTTAAGTTCTTTATTTTATGCCTTACTTTTCTCAATTCACACAATAGATCTTGTAGAGCATCTTGCATTTCTTCTAAAGTAAACTCAGTATGAGTTTTAAAAATTACCTCTTCCTTGTTTGCCATGAGACATAAATTTGTTGTTTCATGTGCTTCCTCCTCTGAACTTGACTCATTGCTATCACTCCCAAGTCGCAACCATGACCTTCTTTTTTAGCTTCTTGGGAGCTTTCTTGAGTAGTGGGCAATCCACTCTGAAATAGCCAGATTTCTTACATTCATAGCTTGCAAGTTGTTTCTCTTTTTTTTTGTTTTTTTTTCTTTGCTTGACTCCTCCTTAGCCATTGGTCTTTTTCTCATTCCTTGCCTTCTTCTCCTCATGAATCATCCAAACTTTCTAGTGATTAAAGCCATTGCTTCATCATCCTCAGCGTCCTTCGAGATCTTACTTTTCTTTTCCTATTGAGCTATAGACTTGAGGGCAATTGTCTTTTTCTTTCTTGACTCTTCTTCATTGTACTGCTTCATGGTAAGTTCATGAGTCATTAAGGATCCCGACAACTTTTTTAGAGGAAGGTTGTGGAGGTATTTCACTTGTTGAATTGCAGTCACCTTGGCCTCCTATGTTCTTGGTAATGACGTAAGAACCTTTCTCACAAGATCATTGTTAAAGTAAGATTTTTCAAGACTTTTGAGACTATTTATAATATCAGTAAAATAGGTAAATATGTCAACCATAGATTCATTTGATTTCAATTTGAATAATTCATATTTATGTACAAGCATATCTATCTTTGATCTTTTACTTGGTTAGTTCCTTCATGAGTAACTTTTAGTCTATCGCATATTTCTTTTGCAGAAATACAAGTAGAAATTCAATTGGATTCACTAGCATTTAATGCATAATGCACAACATTCATGGCTTTAGCATCCGGCTGAGCCATTTTTTTGTCAAATTCATCCCATTCTCTTTCGGGCTTAGGAAGAGATGCACCATCTATGACTTTGGTGGGTATGTGGGATCCATTAGTTATGATACTCCAAATGTCATAATCTAATACTTGTACAAAAATGTACATGTGTGCTTTTCAATATGTATGATTTGTGCTATTGAAAAGATGAGGTCCATTGGTAGATTGTGTCTCAGCAAGAGAGGATCCAATTGGGGCTGCTATTGATTTTTATCTCTTGACAGTTTGGTCAAAGAGGGACTAGAGTACCAAAGCTCTGAGACCACTTATTGCCCAACTATGCAGCCTAAGAGGGGGGAGGGGTGTGAATTGGGCTTTTCAAAACTCAAAGGTATAAGTGCAGCGGAATGAAAATTTAATGTGGGTGTAATGTGCAATAGAAAATATAAACTATAAGCAAGTAAATATGCAAAGAGAATAAAGTATACAAATCAAACACTACAAACACAAAAGGTTTATAGTGATTCGGTGCTAACCCTGCACCTATGTCCACTCCCTAAGACATCTTTTTTAAATTTTTTTACTATAATCTCTCCAATATTACAGTACAATTGTTTTGACTGGGCTCACAACCAACTCAACTGATTTTTTCTGAAAATCAACGAAAACCACCACCAAGCCTTTCATAGGCTTAATACAATCTAATTTACGGTTTGGATGGACCTTCCCCTAAGTTTCAATCCCCGAAATTTGTCGCAACAGAGTATAAGAAATTGCAATAAAAAAAGCAAAGTAAAGATACCCAAAAAAAATTGACAAAGAATTATTGGAGTTCTTGGAAGCAGTTGGTTGGCCTTGAATATGCTGAATGCTCTTCACCGACTCTCTTTAACAGTGGAAGGTGTGAACTTAAGCTCTCATTGATGCACTTCATATTTTTCTTCTTTTTCTTGTTATAACTTTCTCCCTTTTTCACTTCTTGTCTTCCTTAGGTGCTGTTATGCATTTATAGCTTTAAAAGGTGGTGGAAGATATTTCCAGCCATTAGATAGGCTAAAAGAGCCATTATGATGCAAGAAACCACTATTCTGATTTACGAGATAACTAGTCGTTACTATTGTTATGCATAGATGGGTTGACTTGACTTCTTAGGGGTCGACTTATGATTTTCTAGAGTTGATTTGAGAAAATTTCTATTTTTGTTGCACTTTGTCTTTTGCTTGAGGTCATTGTGGGGTCGAGTCTTCTATTCTTTAGGGTCAACTGTCCATGATTGGGGGTCAACTCGTGGTCCTTTAAGGTTAACTTTCTAACATGCTAATTTTGGTTTCTTTTTGTTTTCTATCTATGGCCATTCTGGGGTCAACTATTCGAGTTCTAGGGTTGACTCTTGTCTAATAGGAGTTGGCTCGTGATATTTAAGGGTCGACTAATGAATGTGTAGATTTTTAGATCTCTCTATCTTTCTTCTGAGATTGTTCTAGGGTCGACTAATAAAAATATAGATTTTTAACTCCTCTTTGTCTTTCTTCTGAGATTGTTTCAGGGTCGGCTCGTTTGATCCAGGGGTCAACTCGTGAAGGCATGCCAGTCTTTGATACGTATTTTTTCTTGGTCTACTCATGAAACAGCCCAAAGTTGAAGTATTCTATTTTTGCTTGTGGACGTTCAAAGGTCGGCTCATAGTGTTCTTAGGGTCGACTCCTTTAGTGCAGAACTTTATAAATTTGATTTCATTCTTCCACATTGGGAGTTATGGATTGATATCATTTTGGCTTCCTATGAGTATTCTAGTTCACTCCAAACAAGTGATTGATAAATTTTTTACTCAAATATTCCGCATCATTAAAATCAAACCTCTTAGGTCACCAAAGATGATAAAGATTATTGATCAAATTGATGCAAATAGAATCAAATCAATTCAAGATCTATTTATTTTTTTTTGTCTTTTGGAAGTTTGTTTATTGATGGTTTCTTTTAGATATTTTCTTACTCATCAGACAAGTCGATCCATAAAATTGAAAGAAATGCAAGCTTGATGCATGGCGAGAGCAATGGCTTTCTCAAGATATGATACTTGGTTTGTTTCATCTTCTTTTAGCCTCTTTTTTTTCAATATTTTAAATCTCAGATTTTGGAGAATGGGGATTTGACAAGATATATTCGAATGTTGAACTTTATGTTTTTGCTTGATTTTATTTAAGAGACTTTTTTTTTTGATAATTTTCAGCCATACCTCGTTTTTCTCATTGAAAAAAAAGAGTGGGCATCCTTATTCTAGGAACATTACTATCCGTGTGTGGCTTTAAACAAACTTCACAACATCACAAAGAACTTAAGGACATTATAGCTATCCTTGGGTTGGACGAATTATCTAACGAGGATCGTTTAATTGTAGCAAGTGCACAAAAAAATTGAGCGTGTTGCAAAAGCATAGCGGTGGCCCTAACATCTTTAGCTCGTCATTTTTATTCAATTATGAAGTCTTAATCGCTCATTTTTATTTTTTACGTGCCAGATCATGAATTAGTAACTGCATCCAATCTCCAAAAACATCCCAATTGTTTAGAACTTTCTATTTTTGGAATCGGATGTTTACGGAATCCCATGAATAGATCAAATCTTATTCCATGATATTTTCATAAAATTCCTCTTTCTTATTCTTAAGCAAGCCTCCCAAGAGGGCTTAGTTGATCATGATTTATGTTTCATTTTTCTTTTCCTTTTTGTTTGTTTTGAGAAAGATATCATCCAATTCTTTTTCTATTGATTCTTTTCCAATCGATATGTATGGATCTATGGATCTATGTGTCTATATAAATCTTGTTCATGGATTAACAATAATATGCAAGAGCTCTATTTGTCTCTACCATTCTATGAGTTTCTTTCTTTATGCTTATGGCATCGCCACTCCCATTGGCAGTATCTACTGATTCGGAACTTAATTAGAAAGCCATATTTCGATCTGAACTTTTTCTTGGGTTCTATCTTTAGCACTTACCTGAATTGCCCTAGTCCTCAATCCATTAATTGAGATGCCCTGATGCAACAATGAATGAGAATAATTCTATACCCCTTTTATCTCATTCAAAACTTGATCGAAGAACCAACGTTCATAGAAGAAGCAATAGAGTCGATTACAAAAAGTACTTGATTGAGCTCAAATTGGAAGCAAACTAGTTTGGAGCTCAAATTGCTCTACCTTAGTCCTCAAATCCTAATAACAATTCGTCTGGACATACAAAAATAAAAATTAATAAATAAAAAGGCGGGAGGGGTAACTACTTTCTATCTTTGTTCAATTATTTATACACAATTTGTCTTTTTTTTTTTTGTATTCAAGAGAAGCTAATGGATGAGTGAGGGCTTCCCTTTTCAATTCACGTAATGTGATTTGGGACATGATGGAAGTTTGCATGCCTGGGTGGGCAAGTGATCACTAGAATATAGCACAAGATCACCTTTTCTTGCTACCATTGGTCATCTTGTCAACTATCTTATTCATTTGTGGGTGGATATTTTGCTTGTATTTGTTTTCAACATTTTTTTTTTGGGACTTTCTTGCACAAAGAAAATGATCATTCAGTTTGGGCTACAAGCGATGGTTGGTTGGGCATTAATAATGAAATAAAGATTACAAGGCAAGAAGTACGACACCTCATATTTTTCTTCCCTCCTTGTCTAGTGCTATCCTTTTCTAAGACTAAGCGGAATAGTATTTTCTATTATATATAATATAACTATTTATTTTAATCCCATTGGTGAGAAATATTATCTCTTATTCAATAATTAAAAAAATTAAAATCTTTTTGTTTATATTTTATTATATTAAAATATTTCTTTGTATTTATTTTGCTTGTATAAATTATACATCTCTTATTCATTATAGTATAACACAAAATTATTTTTATACAATACATATTATTTTTTTAAATTTCATATTTAAGTTTGGTGCATATTAAGGGGATTCTGGGTGGGTCGCGGCCACCGTAGATCCTTCTTTCCCTCTGAAACCCCAAAACCCCGAATCGCTCCCCCGGGTCATCCTCTACACACTCTATGGCGGCGGCCGCCCTCCGCCGAATCCCTCGAAGAATCCTCTTCCCCCGACGAAACCACCTCTCCACGCTCTCCGAACCCACCTCTTCTCCTCCCTCCCCTCCCCCTTCCACTCCCCTCGCCCGCCTCAAATCCGCCATCCGGGCCGAGTCGGACCCCGACCGCGTCGCCGAGCTCTTCCAGTCCGCCGCCTCCCTCCCCCGCTTCCACGCCCAGCGGCCCCTCTTCTACCTCGCCGTCCAGAAGCTCGCCCGTGCCCGCCGCCCCGACCTCGTCGAGCGCCTCCTCGATCCCCTCCTCTCCGACCCGGCCGCCCCCCGCTCTGAGGGCTTCCTTATCCGCCTCATCTGTCTCTACTCCTCCGTTGACATGCCTGATCACGCCTCCCGTACCTTCGACCGCATGCCAAGCCTCGGCGTCCCCCGCACCGAGAAGTCCCTCTCGGCGCTTCTCTCCGCATTCCTCCACAACCGCCGCTTCGATCGCCTCCGCGACGCCTTCGATCGGGCGCCCAAGGAGTTCGGCATTGTCCCGGGCGTCGTGTCCCACAATATCCTTCTTCAGGCCTTGTGCGAGAACGGCGAAGTCGAGACTGCCCGCAAGATGCTCGACGAAATGGAGGAGAAGAAAAAGGATTTCGGAGTGGAGCCGGATATCGTCTCGTATAATACGCTGCTGAATGGGTATCTAAAGAAAGGGGATGACGATGGATTCGAAGAGATTCTAAAAGAGATTGCCCACATAGGATTGGAGTCTAATGTGGTGACTTTTAATTGTAGGATCTCGAAATTTTGTCGGAAAAATGAGAGCTTTAAGGCTGAGGAGTTGCTGGATGTGATGGTCTCAAAGGGGATCCTGCCAAATCTCGGTACCTTCAATCCAATAATTGAAGGGTTCTGCAAAGAAGGGGACGTGGGCTCGGCTGTGAGGGTGTTCAAGAGGATGAGAGTGATGAAGAGGATAAATGGGAAGGAAGGGGTGTCACCGAATCCTGACACATACATTGTGTTGATTAGAAATCTGGTTGAGAAGGGAGAATTTGGTGAGGCATTGATGATCTGCAAGGAGTGTTTGACTAAGAAATTGGCGCCACCATTTGAGGTCGTGAAAGGATTGATTGATGGTCTCGTGAGGGATTCCAAGGTTGATGAGGCGAAGAATGTTGTTACAAAGATGAGGGAGATACTTAAAGGTGATGCTGTAGATGCATGGAAGAAATTTGAAGTTGCACTCTCTTTGTAGAGTGCACTAATTATAAACCAGCAAGTGTTTGAACGTTGTGCTCCTGCTGGAGTTGTCTTCTGGCATTTGAAATGATATACTGGGTGCTTAATGTCAAACATATGTAGGTTTAGCTTTTGCTTGTAGTTTGTCTTTATGTATTGACATTCAGAGAGCTTGCTTGAGTTAGGCAGCTGGTTTTGTGTTGTCAATGTAAGTTTCAAACTTGATTGAGCATTCAAATTGCTTTATTACATTTTTGTTGTTTTAATTTGATGCAAATGGTGATAGATAGTATTTGTTGTCCGTGCAATGGAAATAAGATTACATGGTTGTGTACTTCTTAATCATTTATTTTTTGTGCTCGAAGGAAAGTCTGCAATAGTGCATTTTTTTAATGTCAAATGACTATTAGATTCTTTTGCAGTTTCATACACAGTTAGAGTGTGCCATCACCATGTCTTTGGAGATGGTTATGTGGTGTTTTTAAGGCTAAGTAGCTGGATGCCATGCTTTTGAAGAAAGTCCTACTAAAAAGCATTATCTTCATTTCTGTAACTAATGTCTTTAGCTCAGAATGAAATGCTGGTTCAGCCGTAAGGGTCTTAAAGAGGATGACATTTGCAAACAGGATGATGTTGTTTCACATGTCCTACTATGGTTTTGGAAATCTGCACGTGTTTGCTTAGGATATTTTCCATCTGTCTGAACTTATGAAAGAGTTTGGTTGATGGGCCATTTGTAAGGCAAGGGAGTTTTCTCCAACATGAGGATAGTATCAAAAGATATGCTACAAATGCGTGAAGGAAATGTGAGAATTATATTTGACATTGACAAATTTTCTGTGAATGTTATAAGGCTGTTTTCTTGTGATACATCTTTTCTGGTATTAAAACATTAGAGCAAATGCTAAAGTTTAAATTTTGATACATTGTTTGTTGGTGGCAGTTTGCTTTTACTATAAAACTTGGAGAAACTATTGGCTGGAAAGCTAATCCTTGTAATTTTTTGGTGGTAGCTTATGAATGCATTTGATTCTAACCATTCTCTCCAACATTTGACAAGTTATGGTTCCTATTCTTATCACTATTGAAGAATAATTGTTTATACACTGTAGTTCCTTTAAGAAGTAAGAAATACAAGCATGCTTAAATGGTTGTACTAGTTGATCATTGATCTATCACTAGACTTTGTGGTGATTCAAGTGCTGGATATGTTTCTGGTTTTATATCCAGCTTGTTACATTTATCCTCACATGTTTATTGGTTTTTCTTGAGATCTAGATTTACTTATACAAAATTGAACACATGTCAACCAACTATAGGAAATGTTGAATTTCGAGCTGAACACAAACTGCTCATAAGCAACTCGTTTATTTGACAACCCTAGCTTCAACCTTAGATCTAAATTGGGATCAATTATTTGCTTAGATGCAATTTTGTTAGAACAATTATTCCTTTTAGATTTCTGTCTCAACTTCTCCACTTCGATATGATTCACATGCAAGTTGCCATTGCATCCATTATCCCTATAGATAATATTTATCAAACATATATTATTTGTGGCCCCTCTCTTCCCTTCCACTTGTAGATTGCTAGATATCATATGGTTGTAACTACTCTTTAAGAAATCCATTCATCCAATGGAGAGCCTAAGGTGGTCATGTAGTAGAGATAATGGAAAAATTCGAGTTTCATTGAAACTTTCAGGATCTGGGTTTCATACTTTAAGGGTATTAGTGGCTTTTTGTAGGTTATATCTCTTAGCATAAGCTTCTTCATAAATATGATCTCCTCGATCAGTATACTACTTCTACTAAAACTTCTAGATTTAAATTGAGAGCAACGATTTGTTTAGATGCAATTTGCGTAGAAGTGATTACTTGTGGCCTTTTATGACATGACTCCAACTGGAAGTCATATGGGTGATACACTCTGTGCTTGGTAGTACTTTCTATAAGGTATATCATTCTGAGTGAGCTTCTTTGTAATATTATCTCTTGGATCATCATAGTACTTTTTCTCTTATAACGTTTGGATCAAAATTTTGGAGTAGCTGCTATTTGTTTAGATGCAGTTTTGGTAGAATAGATGTGCTTTTGAAGATTTGTCTCAGGACCTCCACTTTGTTATGATTAGCACAAATTTCCCTCATATATAATATCTAAACATATGTTCTTTATAGCTTGTCCCTCTCTTCAAACCTATAAAGCACCATGATGTCATTCAGTTACAATTACATTTCTTTTACAAATCCAATTCTTTCAATAGAGTGCACATGACTAGTTATATAATAGAGATAATAGAGGAGCCATTCCATGCCCTCTATCCAAAAGTTGAAGTTCTATAGTAACTTGCGAGCAGTCGAGCTCATACTTTAAAAGTATAACTAGCTTTCTGTATGTTATATCCTTTGGTGTGAGCTTCTTTATAAATGTTTTCTGCATCACCATTTTATCTTTCCTACTACAACCTTTAGATCTATTGGGAGCAATTATTTGCCATTTTGATGCAATTTTGACAGAACATATATTCCTTTGACATGTTTATCTCAACTCCTTTACTATGTTACTATTTGCACAAAAAGTTGACACCAAATACATTATCTTCATATAGGGAATCTATTGTATGTGTTATTTGTGGCCCCTCCTCTCCTTGCACCTGTAGAACACCATTATATAATTTGGCTACAACCTCTCTTCTGCACACCTACCTTGGGAACACATGACTTGCCATATAATAGAAACAATATAAAAGTCACACCATGCAATCTCTCCAAGAATTTAATTTTTGTTGAAAGTTGTCAATAGTGAAGCTCATAATTTAAAGACATTATTAACTTTCTTTAAGGTTATCTCACTCAGTGTGAGCTCGTCTATAATTATCATCTCCTAGATAATCACCATATCTCTTCTACTGCAACTTTCGTATCTAATTAGGAACAACTATTTGCATAGATGCAATTTTGGTCTAACAAATATTTCTTTTTGATTTTTATCTCAACTTATTCACTTTGTTACTATTTGCAAAAAAGCTGTCACCACATTCATTGCTCATATATTATCTCTTTTTACATACATATATGAGGCCTCTACGACTCGCCATTGTAAGCACCATGACTTTATTTGGCTATAATTTTTTTTAAAAGAAATTTACTCCATCCAGTAAAGAGCACACAATGGTCATATAACAAAGATTCAATCATTCTTTGCCCTCTCAACCCAAAAATTTAGACTTCTCCTAAAACATATCAAAAGTGGATAGCTTTTTACATGTTGCATTAATTGCGGTAAGCTTTTTCGTCAATGTCATCTCCTTAATCATCATAGTACTTTTTCTGCTACAATATTTAGGTATAAATTAGGAGCAACTACTCGGTTTGATGCAATTTTTGTAGAGCAAATGTTTCTTTTAGATTTTTTGTCACAACTCCACTACCTCGTTACAATTTGTATGTAAGCTCCCACCACATCCATTGTCCTCATGTATATTATCTATTAAAAAATATTAATTATTATCCCTCCCTCTTTTCACACTTGTAGGGTACCAAGTGTAAACACTACCAAGCTATAGTAGGATAAATAACTCCTTTGTCTAGTTGCAACTAACCTGATGAACTTTATTTTAGCACCTACTTCTAACCCTAAACCACCTAACCCTATCCTAAACCACCTAATCTTTATTTTAAAATATTTGATCCTAATTCTAGGTTGCCTAATCCAAATTTCAACTTTTTCTTTGATCTAATCAAACCAAGTCCTCTAGCCAAACACCATCGACACACCTAAATAGTCCAAAATTCTCACTTAAAATTTGAGCCTATTATTGATTCAATATAAAATTGGGTTAAAATTGATATCCTTCATTCCCCTCTTGCCATATATCTTCTCCAATACACTCCCCACATGCTCTCCTTGTCACACCAGATTCTATTCCTACTACAAGATAAATCCAAGATATCCAAATATCTTCCATAACAAACCTTTATCCTCTCTTAAGGCTAATCTTGTGGCATATATTAGACCTAAGTATGTCCTTCATGTTTAGCCCTAGTAGCCCCACCAAAAGATATTTATCATTAAGCCTCCCTTGAAATCTAGCCTTATTAACACCTTTGGCGTCATTAAACAACCACCATTAGGTCTTCTTATCCTCCTACAATATCCCAACCCTTTATTCCCCTTCCACCTTATCGATTCAAGAGGAGGAAAGACCTAATCCTTTTTCCCACATAGCTATCTCTTTACCCCTCAATTAGTTCTGATCATTTAATCCTAGCCATTCTCTCTATTTCCTAATCTTTGCCACTTAATAAAATACCAACCTAAAAAATACACTTGCTTTAAGTCCTAACCCTGCACATTCTCATTATTCTCCTTTTCCCTTTAGCTATAGAAAGGAACCATCTCAACTCCATCTTAACCACTATATCTCACGACTAAATTGCATCTAGCTAAATCTAAACTCCTAAACCAACCTCTCTTCCTCCTACATAATCATAGTTCTTAATTCTTAAAGAAATAGAACAAATATACCTTTTTTGTGTCTTAACCCTCCAACCTAGCTACATCACTAATCTCTTTCAATACCCTAGTAAAAATAGGATTAAGCCATCTATCACCCTTCATCAATCCTTAGATCTAGGGTTGTCCCCTCCATAAATCCTAGCTACCCATGCTCTCTTATAAATAATCCCTCTCATCTTCTAAAAAATCTATAGAACATCTGCATAGAAAATTCACACAAAAAATCTCTTAGAAATTAGCAAGTGCTACGGAAAACCTACCACCTTGAGTCCTCTAAACCCTATGCCCTATCTCTTACCTTGTTCCTCTTTCTATTTCCTCCTTGCATGAGGTCCTTACCTTAGCCTCCATTGGCAACCACCCAAGCAAGAGGGAGCCATGAAGGGGTCTTGGGTGCTAATAACCCCTCCCCCCTTTTTCGTTTTCTAATTTACTATGCATAAATCCCCAAATGAGTTAGAAAATCATATCTTCCCTCTAGAGGAGGCGTAGTGGGGTATGCCTGCAGGTCCTTTCCTACCATTAACCTATATTTTTATTTAACTTTATCTATACTAGATTCCTAGTTACCTAAGCTAGGTGGTGATTCTAACACCCTAGACCCTAATGAGTACACAACAGGACATAATTTCGGCATTTTATTTTTTATTTTTGTAAATCCACTCCATCCAACTGAGAGAACTTGACTAGCTATATAACAAGATAATAGAAGAGCTACTCCTTGCCAATCGAAACTAGTAGAATGTGAAGCATACATTTTAAGTGTATTACTAGATTTTTGTAAATTTGTAATTAGTATGAGCTTCTTCAGAAATATCATCTTGTAGATCATCATTGGACCTCTCTTGTTGTGGAGTTTTACTATAATAGAACAGTGCTACAATGGTAGTTCATATGGATCCGCTAACAAACCTATATTAGTTTGTGAGCATTAAAGTATAGTTTAAAAATGGCCCTCGTTTATCGTGGGAGAGCCTTTAACTTCATATGCTATTGTTGTAGCATTAGCCTCATCCTTAGAAAGACATAATAGCAAGGTTCCCATCCATGTGCTTAAAAGTCTAGAAAGCCTAGAAGTCATGTTGTAGAATGCTAAAGTTCTTTAAAGAAATATACAAAAATGTGAAGGAGGGCTTACAATATAGGTAGATAGATAGAGATTCTCGAGGATGACTAACAAAGAGTTTAGATCTTAAAAGTAATAGATAAGTAGAAGGATATGTCAATGAAAGAAGAGTAATTTAAGCAAAGGAATAGGAGTAAATGACCAAATATAGCTACAAATACTCTCCACATGAACAAACAAATATGCATATAATGGTTGATGCAAGCAAAGCATGTAATATACTGTAAGTTATCTTGTTTGAAGAAAATTGCTGCATCTCATGATATGAAGCTGCCATATAGGTTGGAAGGTACTATAGAGTTATTGCAATGATGGTGAAACAAGAGAAGGTGCAGGCTAGAATAGCAATATACCATGGATTGGATTGCAATAAAAATAGCAATGATAGTGTAGTAGTGGGGGAGGGGGAGAGAGAGAGGAGGTGGTGGTGGCGATGTAGCAGGAAAGAGAGCACGAGGGAGGGGGTGGGTGCAGTGAGGTGCAATGATGCCGAAGTGCCTAGGATGCACATGACGCCACATAGGTCATGAGTTCCGACCTCATGAGTTGCAGATCATCTACGCACGAGTCTTAGGACACGACTAGTTTTTGATGATTAGTTATTTTTCTGTTTTAGTTAGAAAAGTTTGATGTTAGCAAATTCTAGGAAGTTTTGATTTTTGAGAACCTTCTTTTTGAAAACTTTTTATGTTATTAGAAAAGTTAGTAGTCAGAATTCTTGAAGTTAGAATAGAACTTAGAATCTCACATTAGAAAGTTGAAGAAAAGAGTCCCTTTATAAATACCGTATTAGGACTCCTCTTGTAATCATACTTGAGATATTTGAGTTATTGACTAATAGAGATTTTATTATGTGAACTATTCTTGCTTTCCTTCTCTCTGTTCTCTCTCTCTCCTATTTTGTGGATCTTTAGTGTTTGTGAGTGAGTACGTGAGAGCTATATCCTTGGAGTGGCTTACCAAAATGGCTGCCACAATTGGTTGCGCTGACATACTCTTCCTCCTTTGTGGCTTTAGTCCAAGTTCAACACCTCTTGGTATCAGTTGGTATCAGAGCACGATTTTAAGATGCTGCCCTATTAACACAACGTCGAAGAACATGTTGTACATGAGCTAGATCTGTGAGATATCAAAGTAGATGAATTGTGCCACCAGCTTGAACAAGTTCGATAAGAAAGCATGAGCTTCATTAATGCAAGAGCAATGTGAATGCCAACATCACTAGCATTCCAATCACTACTCTGATAAAGAGCCCTTTGACAATAATAGAGAGTGTTCCAATGAAGAAGTGGAAGATTTCAATCCGTTCTACAATAAAAAAAAGTGTCTTCGTTGAGTTAAGAAGATAGCCAGCATTAACGTGAAGGAAGACTACATTGCAACCATCATGACTTTTGTAGTAAAATAGACATCCATGACTTTGAAGGATTCCTACAACCTGACGAGTTCATTGATTGGCTTCACACTATTGAACGAGTTAATACATTTTTTGATAATTAACATATGAAGCTAGTTGCCATAAAGCTTAAGAAGTATGCATTAATTTGGTAGAAAAATCAGAATTGACGATGTGAGCATGAAAGATGTGGCAAGTTTCAAATGTGTGATAACATGCATTGCAAACACAAACATAAATTTCTCCTTGAAGTTTGTCACTAGAATAAATTTTTTAAGTTCCACAATCTTCAGTAGCATAACATGACTGTAGAAAAATACACAATAGAATTCAAGCAACCTTTCATGATGTGCAACATCAAGGAGCCCAAAGAGTAAACTATAGCGTGATATCTTGATAAAGCCTGAAATTGGTTAAGTCATGCAACTTCAACCCTATTGGATGCTGAATGATGTGATAAGCTTGGCAACAAAAGGTCGCGAAGCAGCAACTAAGAATAAATAATTCATATTTTCCAACGTATAGAGATGGAGCATCGGACTAAGGGAGTTCTATATCGAAAATGCCAGCACCCTCCAAAGCCAGCACCTCCCAACTATTCTAGAAGAAGGATAAGGGCATCCTCAGCAACCTCAGCCGTTCCAACACTGTCACCTCCAACCCTCACGAGTGTTTCAAGTGCCAAGAATTTGGGCATATTGCAGTTGGCTGCCCAATTAGAAAGCTTGTCTCTTTGGTGGAAGAAGATTCATGCATAAAGTGGAGAAAGAAGATCATATAGTTAAGTAGGATGAGGAAGACTGAGTGAGACGAACTAGTGCATGCTGATCAAGGTGAAATTTTGATGGTTCGTCGTACCTTTAATACTACCATGGTAGTTGATAATGAAGATTGGTTACACCACAACCTCTTCCATACTAAGTGTACCTTGCATAGCAAGATATGCAACGTCATCATAGATGGAGGCAATTATGACAACATTGTTGCAATATTGACGATTGACAAGCTAAATTGCTTATCGAAAATCACCCATATCCCTACAAGTTGCAGTGGCTAAGGCAATGAAGTAAGGGTCGCAAAGCTTTGTTTAGTCCAATTCTCCATCAAAAAATGATATCAAGATGAGGCATGATGCAATGTTATTCCTATGGACGCTCGTCATATATTGTTAGAACGTTGATGACAGTATGATCATAGAGCTATTCATGATGACTTCATAATTACTTATACTTTTGAGAAGGATGACATGAAGATCACCTTGGTACCCTGGAAGATGGATCATTGCCCCAAGCTCGCATTGGCAATGCCTTCAAATCCAAGCCCGAACTCCTCAAGGCATATAAGGAGTCTACTATTGTGTGTGATGTAATCATGCTAGAAGAGAATAAGGAGTCCAAAAAGTTGATTGATGTTGTGCTCGATGAGATCTTAGCCGGACTGTCGCCTACGTGCGACATCCAACACTGCATCAACCTTGTACCTGATGTCGTTATCCCCAGCAAGCTTGCTTACTATATGAATCCCAAGTAGCATGAAGAACCTCAGCGCCATGTGATAGAGTTCATGGAGAAAGTGCTAGTCTAGGAAAGCATTAGTCCGTGTGCCTTGCCAGCAGTACTAGTACCTAAAAAGAATAAATCATGCCGTATGTGCATTGATAGTTGAGCTGTTAACAAGATCATATCAAGTACCAATTTTTCATCCATGGACTTGATGATTTTCTTGACCAACTATATGGCTCGATTATTTTCTCCAAGATCGATTTTTGAAGCGGCTATCATCAGATTCGACTACACTCAGGTGATGAATGGAAGATTGCCTTTAAGACTCAAGATAGCCTATACCATAAGATGGTCATGCTGTTTGGCCTCTCCAATGCTCCAAACACTTTTATGGGTTTCATGAATCAAATCTTCAGGTCATTTATTAAGAGATTTGTCATCATGTATTTTGATGACATTCTTGTCTACAGTAAGAGGAAGAGCACGTGACACATCTCCAACAAGTGTTCCTCGACTTAAGAGAGCAAAAGTTGTTTATCAATTTAAAGAAGTATCAATTCCTCATTGACAAATTAAAATTTCTCGAATTTATTATATCAAGCTGAGGTATCGAAGTGGATCCTAGCAAAGTTGAAGCCATCACTAGCTGGCCTACACCTAAGATGTTGCATGAGGTGAAAAGTTTTTATGGCTTAACTTTTTTTTTTATCGGTGAATTATGAAGAATTTTAGTTATATCGCTATGCCAATGATTAAGTGTATGAAGGAAGATCAATTTTGGTCAACAGATGAAGCACAACAAATTTTCAAAGAATCGAAGAAGAAGATTACTAAAGCAAGCACCTCCAAACTTTGACCTAATCTTCAAAGTTGATTACGATGCTTCTAGTGTTGATATTGGTGCCGTCCTCAGCCAAGAAGGCCGTTGGATTATTTTTAGTAAGAAGTTGAATGATGCCAAGCTCAAGTACTCAACATGTTACAAGAATTCTATGCTATCATACATGCTTTGGATCATTGGAGTCATTATCTATGGCACAAGAAGTTTATTCTCTGCTCCAACCATAAGGTACTCAAGCACCTGAATTCCTAACATAAACCTAACCACCGGCATGCCGTTTTGAGTGAGTTCCTTCATCCTTTTCCTTTCCTTCTCAAGCATAAATTGGATATCTAAAATTGAGTAGCGGATGCTTTGAGTAGATGACATGCACTCCTTTCCAATACATAGTTGAAAGTTATTAGATTTGAAGTTGTCAAGAAATTGGATGAAAAAATTTAGATTTTGGAGAGATTTGGAAGCTTAGTGCTGAAGGTTTTTATCAGCAATTTTGTCTCTAAAAGAAATTTCTGTTCATGGTATCCACCTGTGTATGCCTCAATGTTCGTTTCGATAGGCTATCATCCTGGAAGCCCATTATGGTGGACATGTTGAAACACTCTAGACGAGATAAGATTGTGGCGCTTATCAAGAAAAATTTTTTTTGGTCAAGGATAGAAAAGGATGTAATACATCATATTGAGTGGTATCGAGTTTGCCACATTGCCAAGTCAGGAAGATAGAATGCCAAACTCTACTTACCATTGCTGGTTTCAAAGGATCCATGGAAAGATATAATCATGGATTTCATTGTGGGCTTACCTAGGACTTAATGGAACAAGGATTTAGTCATGGTAGTGGTTGATCGATTCTTCAAGATGGTTCACTTTGTGTCCTATCAGAAGACACATGATGCCTCTCATCTTGTTGAACTCTACTTTTACGAGATTGTGCACCTTTATGGTATTCCTAAGACAATTACATTTGATAGGAACGTGAAGTTTATGAGTCATTTTTGGTGAACCTTATGGTGGAAGATGGGTATTCAACTTTAATTCAGCTCAGTTAGCCATCCGCAAACAGATGGTTAGACTGAAGCTGGAAACCAAAGTTTAGGAAATCTATGGAGAAATTTTATTGGTAACCATATGCAATAGGTGGAATCTTTTATTGGCCCAAGCCGAACTTGCTTACAATAATCTGGTGAGTTAAGCGACTGGAAAGTATCCATTTGAAGTCGTCTTTAATAAACAACCTTTGAGCCTATTAGACCTTGCACTCCTACCAACGACATGCCAATTTTGTGGAGATGCTAATGCATGAGATAAGGAGATTAAAAAACTACATGAAGATGTGTGAGAAAGGATTCACCGACAAACAACAAAATACCATTATTATGCCAACAAGCATAAGAAACGTGCCATCTTCTTTTTTTTTGGTACATAAAAACTGTCATCTTCAAAGAAGGTAACTTTGTTTGGGTGCACTTAAGGAAAGAACAATTCCTTTCTAGAAGTACCAAGTTATCTCTTGAGCAGATGGCCCTTTCAAAGTTCTGAAATGCATTAATGATATGTCTATAAATTTAAACTTTCAGGAGACTATGGAGTATCTGCAACATTCAATATAGCTGGCTTATCGCCTTAATATGAAGACCAAAAAGATCAAGAAGATCTAGACTTGATGACAAGTTTTTTCCAACTAGTGGAGTATAATACCAGAGCACCTAGGGTGCATGTGATGCAGCACGAGTTGTGAGTCCTAATCACATGGGTCATTGGACATAACTAGTTTTTGATGATTAGTTATTTTTCTATCTTAGTTAGAAAAATTTGATGTTAGTAAATTTTAGAGAATTTTGATTTTTGTGAACCTTCTTTTTGAGAACTTTGATGTTATTATAAAAGTTAGTAGTCAAAATTTTTCGAGTTAGAATAGGACTTAGAATTCTATATTAAAACGTTGAAGAAAATAGTCCCTTTATACTACTTATAAATACCTCATTAGGATTCCTCTTGTAATCATACTTGTGATACTTGAGTTATTGAGTAATGGAGATTTTATTGTGGAAACTATTCTTCCCTTGCCTTTTCTTTATTCTCTCTCTTTTTCCTTTTGATAGATTCCTAGGGTTTGCAAATGAGAGTGCGAAAGTTGTATCTTTGGAGTGGCCTGCCAAAATGATGCTTTTGGCCTTGGAAGAGAATGATCTACCTCTAGTTGTTTTCTAAGTACTATCCACCCCTATGTTGTACGTGTCGTAGTGTGATTTCTACCTCGCTACACTCGGTTGCACTGATGTACCCTTTCTCCTTTAAGTTTTTAGCCCAAATTTAATACTTTGCTCCCTTCATGTAGTGAACTAGTCTACGATCATCTTGGGGCGATCTATTGGAGTATGGTAGTGATGGAGTAGAGAGAGATAGAGTGCGAGTAGACTAGAGAGAGTGGAACCCTCTCTATTATGTGAGATCGATGCACTCTCGACCACTCATCATACACGGATGGCCGTGATTGGTCGACCAACCATCTCCAGCTCATTGTTGAACTAGAGAGGGTTCCATCTCAAAAAAACTAGTTGCCAAAAGATTAATCTTGATCATTTGTTTGAGAATGAGCCATCTATATTCATTTACCTGCTAAATGCCTTTTCTTTATTCTCTCTCTTTTCCCTTTTGATAGATTCCTAGGGTTTGCAAATGAGAGTGCGAAAGTTGTATCTTTGGAGTGGCCTGCCAAAATGATGCTTTTGGCCTTGGAAGAGAATGATCTACCTCTAGTTGTTTTCTAAGTACTATCCACCCCTATGTTGTACGTGTCGTAGTGTGATTTCTACCTCGCTACACTCGGTTGCACTGATGTACCCTTTCTCCTTTAAGTTTTTAGCCCAAATTTAATACTTTGCTCCCTTCATGTAGTGAACTAGTCTAAGATCATCTTGGGGCGATCTATTGGAGTATGGTAGTGATGGAGTAGAGAGAGATAGAGTGCGAGTAGACTAGAGAGAGTGGAACCCTCTCTATTATGTGAGATCGATGCACTCTCGACCACTCATCATACACGGATGGCCGTGATTGGTCGACCAACCATCTCCAGCTCATTGTTGAACTAGAGAGGGTTCCATCTCAAAAAAACTAGTTGCTAAAAGATTAATCTTGATTATTTGTTTGAGAATGAGCCATCTATATTCATTTACCTGCTAAATGCAATCTAGCACACCCCCCCCCCCCCCCCCCCTTCTCTATTTTTGATATTTTTATTATTTAATAAGGACAAAATATGGGAGTAAGGAAATTCTCGCAACCCTATAGAAGTGTTGATTCTTACTTGGTTTGGTCGAATTGTCAGCTTGTTTGATCGAATTGTCAAGACTAGCCGACTTCTATCCATCAATTTAATTTGTTTGATATTTATCCTCAGGGCTGAGGGAGGATCAATGTCATTTCTCACATTGCTTCCTAAACTAAGCAATAATCCTTTTGAACCCTGAGCCCTGAGCCCCGAGCCCCACCTCAATAGGCTTAAACTCGAGTTAATTGAGCTCGACCGCATTGGATAGGATTTCCTTGCGCTTGCCGAGCCCTCCCTCGTCCGCAAAACCCTAGAACCCCTCGTCCCTCCTATTCCCCTCTCCCCAACCTCAGCGCCGAAGCCAAAATGGCCATCGTCTCCTCCTCCCTCCGCCACCGGTCCCTCGTCCTCCTCCGCCACTTCCGCCCTTTCTCCACCACCACTACCACCACCACCACCTCATCCTCTTCCTCCGGTCCTCCCATCTCCGTCTCCGTCGCCAAGTCCCGCCTCCGCAAGGAGTTCGACCCCGACCGCGCCGTCTCCATCCTATCCTCCGTCGCCGACCCCTCCGCGTCCCCTGTCTCCGCCCGCTTCGCCGTCGACCTCGCCGTCCGCCGCCTCGCCCGCGCCCGCCGCTTCGCCGACGTCGAAGCCCTCCTCGAGTCCCGCAAGTCCGCCCCCCACGCGGCCAACGAGCCCTTTCTCGCTACCGTCATCCTCTCTTACGGCGCCGCTGGCATGATCGACCACGCCATCCGCACCTTCGACGATGTCCCCCGCCTCACCGCTGCCCCCCACTCCCCGGTCTCCTTCAACGCCCTCCTCTCCGCCTGCATTCGGTCCAAGCAGCATCGCCGCGTCCCGCATCTCTTCGCCGACATCTCCAAGAAGCACGGTATCACCCCCGACGCCGTCTCCTATGGCGTCCTCATCAAGGCCCTATGCCTCTCCGGCAAGTCCGGCAAAGCCTTCGAAACCCTCAAGGAGATTGTGGAGGAGAAGAAGCTCGAGCCGACCACTGTAATCTACACCACTCTTCTGGATTCACTCTACAAGGAAGGGAAGCCAGAGGCGGCCGAGGAGCTGTGGAAGGAAATGGTGGGGAGGGGATGCTCTCCTGATTTGACTGCTTATAATGTTAGAGTCATGTATCGAGCGATGAACGGGAAGCCAGAGGAGGTTCTTGAGCTGATTCAGGAGATGGAGTCTGCTGGAGTGAAGCCAGACACCATCACGTATAATTATCTCATTACTTGCTATTGTAATGATGGGCAGCTTGAGGAAGCTAAGAAGGTTTACAAGGGTCTCAGGAAGAAGGGTTGTGTTCCGAATGCCACGACTTTTAAGATTTTGTTGGCTCGATCATGTGCTAATGGGGATATTGAGGCAGGCCTGGAGGTTTTCAAGGATAGCATGAAGCAGAATAAGGTTCCAGATTTCCGAACAGTGAGGCTCTTGGTGGAGGGGTTGGCGAAGGGGTCGAAGGTGGAGGAGGCAAAGGTGGTGATTGATGGGGTGAGGAAGAGGTTCCCGGAGAATTTAGTGCGCGGATGGACAAAGGTCGAGAAGTTGCTCGGTTTGAGTCAAGATGGAGAAGTATCTGAGCAAGTAGAAGCTGCTTAGAGAATTCAAAATGGCAGGGTATCTTATTGACTTATCTCTCTTGGTGGACTTAGATTGTCCATTGGCCAGTTGGGTTGGATCGGTAACATCTGCTTTGAGAAGGTACATAACTTTCCGAAGTACCAAACTGCATCTTTCTTGAGCTCTGCCTTGTTAATCGTGGGGTTTCTGAGCACAAAGGCTAAATTACCAGGAAAATTACTAATGAAATAATGCATTTTCCTTTTTTTCAATACAAAAAGTGGTTCAACTGAATGTTGCCCGTTGTGACGTGAGCTACTCTAAGATAATTGGAGTTTCTTTTGTGCCTTCCGATTGAGCATTATTCTATTGATTATTAGTCTCTGATCTTAAGATTCAAAGGGTTTCTTGAAACTATAATGATGATCAGTATCTTGAATCTACCTTACATTATTAAACAGTCATGTCATGTTTTAGTTTCATTTTATGGTTTAGGTGAGGTAATCATGTAACTTAGTGTCATGATGCCATAAGAATGTGCCTTCTTTTACCATGCTCTCTCAAATGCTACTTGAAACGTCAATCATGTCACAATGCCAAAATGTAAATGAAAACTGCCCAAGAATGAAGATTTCATTAAAAGGGTGGATAATTTGCGAGAAGTTGATCGCAAATGGCTGCTTTCTTCAGCCCATCTTTCATCTGGGTTCTCCTTCCATTTCCATTCATGCTCAAAAGAAAGTTATACTTGAGGATAATAACAAGAGAAAGTGACAAATTACTAATGGCTGATGAACTAAGTTTTTCCTTTCTTCTAGTAATAGTTTTACAAGGCAGGACTGATGTAGGAGAGAGTCGGCTTTTGCTCTACTCCTAGGATGTTGGAACTTGAGGAAGTGGAGGATTATACCACAAATGTTGGATGTGCACATAATTTGCAACAAGGTGTCTAGTTGGTATTTATAATAATTTGATTAAGGTAGGTATTATGATGAATTACAGGTTCAGGCATTTCTGTCAGTGAGTTTCCTTTTTTTTTCAGGGGAAGGGGATGCACTCAGCCTTTTTTTTTTTGGACATACTAGTGAAGTCATCATCAACACCTCTATATTTCCTATATGTTATATACTTGAACACAAACTGTATTTGTTAATTAGGGACTATAGATGAATGATCCTTCGAGTTCCACTTCTTCATTCATATGTACATATGTTCTATTCAAGATGCTATAGTTAAATTGAATCTTCAATTGGAGTGAGGCTTAATCACATAATGTGTTAAGAAGGGGAAGGCATGTGAACTTGCTAGAGAGGAAGAACATGGCATTAATGTTATGAAGGCTTGAACTAGGATTCCTAATTGATTGAATTTGGTGGTTGGTAGGAGAGTACACATTTGCTATCTTTCATGCTAGCTAAACATGGGGGAGAGTTGGTGGCTGAAATTCTATCAAGTTTGCTGTTTGACAAAGTATTCATATTGGGCAGTGCAATTTTTTATGACTCGTCGGTTTGTTATTGGCATGGTTTTAAAAGACAACCATATTCAATGCCTTAAAAGTCTGGCTAGGCATCCACCTTAACATTATGTTCCATGTTTGCATATATAGGATAATATTGATTTATACATTAATTTTGGATGTTGTCATATAATCAATGTTTTTAAAACTAGACCAGACTGACCCATTCAACCGATCGAATCAGGAACTGTTTGCTTGTCCAGTTTTGTACAAAGGATACTTTAAATATGGTCAAAACTAGGAGAATCGAAAGAAACGGTCAAACCAGCCGGTCCGGTTCTCAGATTCTTTTTATTGGTTTGTTTCATGGTGGGCTGATGTTATCGACAAATCGCCCCTAACCCTCCCTCCTTCGTGTCGAAGGCTTCAACTAATCACTCTCCCCATCCCTTCTCGTTTCCTTGAAACTAGAAGCATCCCTCCAATGCCTACTTCTTTTCCTTTACCCACCTTGAAACCATCTTCCCTCGCCTCTTCAAACCATCCCTTCTCTCCAAATCCACATCCAAGCTGATCGAACTACTCCTACTTCCTTGTCGGAAGACGACCTTGAGGAGCTGAAACCATTTGACTTCGAAGAGGTGAACAAGATGCCACACTTGTGCTACTCCTGTGTCCTAGTTCCTCCCTTGAACCAATATTTTCATTCGAAGATGAATCATCAAGCTTAGGGCTCCCACATGCCGAATATTGAATTCTCTTGTTGCCTACAAATCCACCACTCTCACTGCCTTCAAATCCACCTTGCTCTTCCCCTTTCCTTCCATGCCCAAGTTCCTCCGCCACATTTCAATCACTGTTTCAACCAAAGATCGAATCTTTACTAGTGCACAAGCTCTCCGGTACTCTCATATGATCTAGGGTTTGAATCTTTGCGAGACTTCTGAGAACGATCAAGGGTTTTGTCGAGGCAAAGGGAGAAGATCCGAACCAGAATGCAATATAGGAGTTGTTGTCGAGGTGGGATCACTGGACCTGCCGGTTGGACTAGTCGACCTAGAAACCGGATAGTTTGTTGCTTCGTTGTCCGCCCGGTTTTTAAAACATTGCATATTAATAGTCCCGTTAACTAACAACATCTTATTATATAAGATAACTCATCTTATTTTATAGGATGATTATAGGATGACTTCATTTATTAGATTCAATATACACTCTTGGCTTTCGAATGTTCTCTCTCTTTTAGTTACTCTGAATTCATGGAACAGTCTCTTGTACACTTTATCTTTCTTGCTTGCTAATATTTTTATTTTCTAATTAATTGGGTGGGCCCTAGCCCTCACCTTGCATCAATCTACAGAAAAAAAAGGTATCTCTTAGGTTTCCTCTGTACTTATTGTTTATTTTTTTATTTATTAGTTCTGGGCTGCCTGGACCTTTGGTTGCTTCCCTCGGTGCTAGGCCTGTTGGCTGGCTTTCTGATGCTTACAGTCTTTTAAAACTATAGTTATTAGCAATTTGAATAGACTAAAAAGTCAAACTTAGGAAAGTATTTTGGGCCTTTTAAAAGGGTAAAGGTAACTTGATAGGAACTTTGTTGTTTTCAAACTTATTAATCAATTCAACATCTCTTATTGTGCACAGTATTTTGGATGTTGAGTGCATTTGATTAGTTATTCGTGAAGCATAATTTATTGAAATTACAATCTTTAAACACCTTCTAGCTTTGTCTGTGGTGTCTATGCTTATTGTTAAGAGTCGATTATTTTGTTAGATCTCTATTCGATGCTCTATCATGAGGGGGAGATTGTACTAATAATTTAAAAATTTGGGAATCTTGTAAATGATGGCTTGTCAAATAGAGAAACAATGACTATCAGCTATACTGGTAAGGCCGTGGAATCATGCAGAAACATCTACATGGGCCATGAGTGGTCTCATATGGCCTGCAGCATTGTGGAATCCTGTTCAGTAGCTTGCAAGAGGTACAAATTACCCATTTTTATGGGGAGGTCAACCGACCAGCAAATTGGCTGGTTAGTCATGCAAAACAGAACTTCCTCCTTTTTTAATAAATATATCTTGATGGTTTTCCTAATTATTCAGGAGTCTAGCTCTTGTTAATATTTCAGCTTTGTGCTATTGTAGTATGTAAGCCTGAACTGTCTAGTACACCAAAAAATTGGACGAAAAGAAAATGTATGGAATTGCAGTCATTGTTTCCTTCCAACTTTTCAGATGTAATTTATACTGAAAACACCAGATTCAGAAGTGGGGAACAAAGTTTGAGTTTTGAAAGGAAAGGCTACATGCAAATTGAAGGACTCTTGTGTTTTTTCTATTGCATCGACTGATTTCTTGTACTTGTGAGGCCCCCTCATCTTAAGCCAAATACATGCAGCTGCAGCCATATGCTTGTTTAAAACAGAATTAGATTCCGACGTAGCTGTGATTTTAAATCATTCAGCATTAGATGGGGTTCATCATGATGCTAATGTATATCCCATGCCTTCTTTTCTGCAGTCTTACTGAGAGAAATTGCATCATGGATTAGTAACATTAGCTGTAAGTAAATTCTCTTTTTTTTTTGAAAAAAAAACTAAGGTCCACAATTTTGGTATCGGGTATCGTACTGGTATGTCACCAGTTCGGTATTTTTCTCACTTTTTGTCATAGTATCATCTGAAACTAGATGGTACAGATTAGTACGCACCTCAGTTTACCTCGGTACGGATTTTTTACCAACCTGAATAGTGTTTCATACCGGTTTCGATATGGTAGAATATAGTACGCCACGAACCAGGCAGTTTAGGGTGGTGTGGCAAACACTGAAATTAATAATATTAGTTATATAGATCGCAAGTTGGATTTTGATTGTCTAAAATATAATTGAGTGGTCCATAATAGGGGAAGAAGTATCCATTTATAGATGCTTTATACATTTTGCCTTCATATTGTACCCACTTCAAGGGAGAGGAGACCTTAGCTACTCACTTGAATGATTTCTTACCATAAAAACTTTAGCTTACCCAATAAAATGTTTTGTTTTTTTTCACTTTCTTCTGTTGTTTAGATTCAGTTCAGTAGATAATTTGATCTAGTATACTTCATTGTGCATTTTGTTTTATTATCCCTTGGAAAACTCTTTAAGTCAGGAACTGATTGTTCTTTCTTACCTTTTAAGTTTCCACTAGGATATCTCCATGAAGAATCTTTAGTATTGCTTCTCAAAATAGAGATGTTCTTTGTATAAAATGATTGAAAAAGACACCCAAGAATCATCCCTTCTCTTGTTTCTAGAGGGTTTGCTATTGCTTGTGCACCAAAGATTTTTAGTAGAACTTTTGCAGTTCTGTATAGCAGGAGTATAGTTCTAAAATCATTTCGTTGGACATTATTGAGCATGCTTTTGATATTATAAATACATTTTCTCATGCCACATCTTGTTCAAACAGTCCCTGCTTTAAGAATTTTTTGGCTCAGTTGTGCAAGATTGGGGATTTTGAGGAGGGTTTGGAGGTATCCAAGGATAGCAGGAGTAATGTTGGTTGATGATAGAGGTTTTTGGTGGAGGGGTTGGTGAAGGGTTGAATATTGAGGAGGCCATGGTCTCTTCTCTTTTGCTTTTTTCTTGTTTTTTGGTCCCTCCAATTATGCTTGTGATTGTTTTCAAAAAACATCTTTATGCTATACAGTTGCAGTACAGCTTCTTCCATAGGGGGTGGATCAGCTTTGGCAGGATTCCTCTATCGAAGATAGGACTGCTGTAATAAAGTTTGGAGATTCTTTACATATGTTTCACAACTGCAGGCTTATGGATCTTGTAGTATCTTCATTTTGCTAGTTTTATTTGAAATCCTAGACTTTGGCTTCCCTATTATGGAATAAAAATTTCCACTTTGACTGCCTCTGTTCCTGTTATGGTGTATTAGACAGCAGTTCCTTATGATTCGGAATAGTCTTCATCCCATACCCCTGTAATAATGGTAGAGTAAGGGCTCAGGGTACCTTCTATGAATGGGACGGAGAAATCGATCGATACCGCCTTTTCAACTTCGAGCTAGGCTTTGCTGACTTGAAAGTCCAGGTGGAAGTAGTCAGAATTGCTTTTTCTGGACTTTAGGTTCCGGAATGTTACGTAACATCAAGGAGAAATCAAAAAGCTGAAGACGTTTACTCAGCCTTTGGGAGAGGGTCGTGCTCTTTGGTGTGCTTGCTGGTTTATATTATTCATTTTTTGTAGGTAAAACTGTTAATGATCATGTTCCAGTTGATGAAAGAAATATCAGGGTAATGTGGTAGACATTTTGGCTCAGACAAGAAATTACCCTGGCTTAGATGCAAATGGTAATGTTGGTTGATAGGAACTATTGAATTCTTGGTTTGGAATAGTAACCCTTGATTGCCAGGAAGAGTAGGGCAAGACCTTGAGATAGAGCCAGCAAAGACTCTTCCAGGTTGACAGCTTAGAGTTATCAGTCTTTCAGGGGTGTAACAGATTGAGGAGGCTTGAGTGTAGAAGTACTGGCATTGTATAAATTCAGTTGTCAACTGTCATGCCCTTTTGCGGATTGGCCGACAAAGAAGCCCTAAATTGCCATTTTTGAGGCAATGATTTAAGTGCTCCAGATTTCTACAGTACGTTCTTATTTTAAACTCTTTTGCTATGATGGTTGAATATTAGCAATGTAGTTCTGTAGTTTTGTGTGACTTGGTCCAAGCCATATTATCTTTCTTGCAATTTAATCTCCACTTTAGTTAAATAGGAATGGCTAGTAGTAGCAGCAGCAGCGGCTACCACTACTAAATTTTCTCAATCAAATGTTAGATGAGGAAAATATGGAGATTTTAAAGAAAACCTGACATTGTTGATAATATTTAAAGTTATCATGAAAATGTTATCATGCAACCAACTCGAATTAAAGACAAGATTTTTATATTTTCGGTTAACATTTTTAATTTTTTCTATGAAAAAGAGATAATAGTATCAATAAATTATTTTTGAGTGCACTTATGCATCTCTCTCTCCATGATTCTACAAGTGCTTTAGTAGATTTTGGGTATGTTGACGTTGAGTTGGTAGATTTTGGTGAATTGTGGCCAGATTCTTAGTGGATTCTAAACATCAACAAAGACTTTCCATAACTAGGTAAGAATGACTTAAGACTTGAATTCTCTATGATGCGTGTTTTGCATTATAAGAGGTTGTAAAATCCTATATAGCTACCACGTCATTCATCTCGAAGACATACGGCTATTGTTCATCTTTAGAACCAAATACAACATGTTTAGCGGCAAACACAGTGTTGCATATTGAACGCCAAGTGTCCGTTTCAAATTGAATGATGTGGTGGCTATTCAGATCTAAATATCTCTCTGCAGTGCAAAACATGCACCGTAGAGGATCCTACTCAAACTGCTAGTCATCCATGGTTATGGCTTCTAGTTTCTTTTCTAGTTTTAGTTCTTATTCTAATTAGCCTGCTAGATAACTTTTAGTTTGCTATTATTTTATTTGTGGTTTTTTACTTCTCATGTAGGTTATGCTAGCACCTCTCTACCTTTACTAGGTTCTCGATGGAGATGGTGAGAGGAAAACAAGCTAAGCAATCTTGATCATGGCGGAGATGAGAGCAAGATAAACAAGGGTTAATACTGATAATGAGATAATGTAATATGGAGACATTGTAGGAGAGAAAGATGCAAGGGATGGGATGTAGATACAAAGATGGTTCAAGATATTTATCACTTCGGTCATGACTTGGCCACCGGTCAAATTTGGTCCGGGCTTAACGGCCATAACATTTTTCTTAATCAACAATTAACGTGAGAGATGAAAGAAGAGTCCATCAAAATCTTGGCTTGTCTCTCCTTTTTGATTTTTTTAGAGAGGTTCAAATTAAGAGTGTGTCAAACTTCTCTAAATAACTAATATGCAAAATAAAATAATAGATGATGTGACAATCAAATGGGATTGTTTTTTATGATATTTTTAAAATTTTGTTGATTTTTCAAGATTGGTGATATTTGTCCTCTTCGATACAAGTGTACATTTGGAAAATCTGTGTCCTTAAGTAAAGATTTTAATACAAATAGTATCAGAGTCAAGCCCATCCATGGCATGTGGTTTTTGGAACTAACAATGAGCCGGTTATGTTTTTGGACTTTTTACCCTGCGAGAATGCTAAGACTTACATACAAGTTAATTTGATAAACACTTTTAAGTTATAACTATCATGAAGAAAAAAATGTGATATTCTTTAAAAAAACATTTATATCCAAATGACACTATATGTATACACAAAAATTGAATATTAATGAATATATATATATATATATATATATATATATATATATATATATATATATATATATATATAAAATAATGTGACAGAGTTGAAATGAATTTTTTCTCTGTGGTAGATATTTCTTAACTCTAGGTATGACCTTTTCACTTTTTCAAAGACGTGTTCGAATTATTTAGAACTCTTGCTAGCTGTAAACAGCCCCTAAAATCTAGTCACTTGAACTTGTCGAGGCTGGTTGGCTCAGAAGAGGATTCAATTGGTGATGTCAATAGCTCAATATGAAGCACCAACTCCAAACTCATGAAATACCATGGAGACTTCGGACTCTAATTAAAAAGAGACTTCGGACTCTAATTAAAAAAAATCAATGAAAAAACAAAAAAATAGTCAAAAGAAATAAAAAAAATATTATTTTTATGAGAATAAAATTTTTCTATTTCATAAAAAAATCATAAGAAATATAAAAAACAACTTTCCTAATGATTAAAAATTATTTTTTACAATAATTTTAAGCCATCAAAACCCATCACTAATTTTTTTTATTAAGAGTATAATAAATATTTTATATAACTTTCTAAAAAAGAATAAATAAATACGCAACCAAACGTAAATTTCCCTAAAATATGCAACCCAAAATCATTTTTTTATATATCATATTTTCAGAAATTATTTTTTAGTTTTTAGAAAAAATATTCCAGCAAAAAAAATTTTCTTGCAACCCGCACGAGTCAAAAGTTGGATCATCTGTTCTATAGGCCAACTAAAATGGTGGTACAAGTATGATAACTATAGCAATTGACCAAACGCTAGGGACAGAAGCCTGTGAAAACCTTGGCACTGAATCATAGCACCAAAACAAACTTTTTAAGTGAAAATTTTAACCTCTGAATACAACAGCGTACTAAGCTCCTCTTTCTCCCCTCTATTCTATAGCAGAACACATGCAACTGAAACAATTGTGCAGCTCAGTTTTCTGCCCTGCAACAGCACGAACGAAATGACGGTGCCCAGGAGATCATGATGATCATGGAAATTCCAGGTAGGGACCATGAACCAAAACAGGTATGCCAGGTTATTATTTGTACGAAACCTACATTATATACAGACTATATTATACACATTTGACAAAACGAAAGGCAGAATATCTTGCAAGTATGGAGAAAATGGGGAAACACAGCAGAATAGCCTTGATGACTCCCATCAAACTCAAATCATCTGCATAATTTGCAGAAGGAACAAAAATTAGCTCAACATTCGAAAAACTTTAATCAAATAAAAAGGTTTCTAAAATGAATTTATCACGAAAGGAGCGGAAGCATCATCATCTATGCCTTGCACAACAATCCACAGAGGAAAATATAAGCATGCTATGCTATGCACAACAACCCACACAATAATATCTGCATGCAAAATCTTCCAAAAGAATGAGATAATCAGGGACAGATGGCGCTTCCACAATTAAAAATACACGATAGAGGTCAGGCAAAACATAATCAGGTCCAAGGAACCATATCACGGTTTTTGATGCCAGCTATTTATTTAAATCTAAAATAAGTGATCCAAAGACCAGACTGTAGTAAGCTACCATAAGAAAACATTGATTTCCTCAGATGATAGACTTAGATAAAGAAAAAGGGTGGGGGAGAGAGAGGTTCAAAACCAAAAGAACCAGATGTTCTCTTTCTTCAAACAGATTATCTTATATCTAGACTATTGAAGAACAGTTGGACTATCCACTTCACATTCACCTGCACGCTTGAGGTGGAGGTGCCTACGCATGACCAGTACATATCTTTATGCAGCAGAATCCACCCCAAAGTATCCCTTAAAAACTTCAAAAAAAAAGACGGAAAAAAAGAGAGGAAAGGAGGGAAAAGGATCCTGCAGGAATTCTGAAATTACAACCCAAGCTGAAGTACAAAGGCATGTATAGATATGTACTGGAAAGAGAAAAGAGAGCTGCCTAACTGTGAATAGGGATCCGAATACTCATCAATGAACTAATGCAGCCTAGTGCTGAATGCAGACCAAAGAGACGAAATAATTTACAGAGGGAAAATTAAGTATATGCAATAAATCATATACAAAAGCATTACCATCTTAGCTGCATTTCTGTTTTTCAGCATCAATATAGCTGCCTCAGCAAAAGCCTGTGCTGCTTCTGCATCAGCTTCTGCAGCCTCTGCCTCCCTTGCTGCTTCTTCAGCTTCCGCCATTGCCGCTTCTGCCTCTGCAACTGCTTGAGCAGCAGCTGCTGCAGCCTCCTGTGCCGTCAAGTTTCTCATCCGTGCCAATTCAGCGTCAACTTGAGATTTTGTAAGGGGTTTGACATCATCCTTTTCTAATCCGGAAGACTCCCTTCGCTTTCCATCAGGGAGCAACAAATTGGAGTTTTTTCCTAATGAAAAAGATGAACTAGGTGCTATCCTATACTTGCGCTTCACCTGTAAAGGCAGTAACAAGATTCACAAAGATTTGAAACAAGCCAGCATGACATAGTCCTATGGAAAAGTAATGAGAAATCTCCTTAAAAGAAAGGACCGACAGGCGATCGGCGAATGTCTTTCGTGCTACTGGCTGAGTAGATCATGAAAATCATTTAAAGAAAGTTCAACAGCTAATTATTCTGCCAAGAAACAGTTTAACCGCACTGAGCTACAAATCCAAACTTTTTTTTTTTGCTAGATAAATCCAAACTTTTTTACTATATAAGTACCTATCTATTATTGCCCACAATTGGACAGTTTGATATGTGATATAGGCCCCAGCAAGTCAGAATCAAAGACATCTGGCATCTTTATGTATGTTGGAGAAAAGAGACCTATCTGGTTGAAGGAAAGGAACCTATCTGATTGGAGAAGAGCAACCTATCTGATATACTGGTACCAATAAACCTTATGTTTTTGTAGCTTAAAATGTATAGATATAATCAGATGAGCTTCACCATATTGTAGTGTATGCTTAATAATATCCACTGTCTATTTCGCAAGATATTGGAAAGGTGAGTTACCTTAATCAATTTCCCACTTGCTGTTAATGCCTTCAGTTTTGCAGACAACAATCGTTTGAAATCTGGAGGAGGCCAATATTGATCCTACATGAATCAGATAGACAAAATTCTGAGCCATCCATAAGAAACTAGAAGAATGTTCAAACATCACCTTCATTTTCATGTCAGAGTTCCCAGAATTTTACATTTAATGCATGATTACCAGCCTTCTCCAAATTAAGATGATCTCCATTCTTGATAATGCGACAACAAAAAACAAGTAAAGGACATGCCTTTACTGCTTTTAGCTTACACGTCCTTTATCATTAACTTACACATATATCCCATCATTATAAAAATAGTAAAGCTAAGCACGTAATGGCATAACTCTGACCCAATTCCCTTTTCTTGAAACCATAACCAAAAAGGAAAGGAGAAAAAATTGTCCTACATAAAAACAGGTATACAATTGATGTTCTCGAAAAAAGAATGAATTCACATCCATTTTTACAATAAGATAAGACGAAAATTTTAAGTTAAATGAAAGGATGCACATACACATTTTATAGGAATCATAAAAAGTTGCAGGAATCAATTCTCAAAAACAAACCCACTCAGCACTGACAAGATGGGGGAGTACACTGAATAAAACACAAAGTCAGCAAGCCTAAAAAGTGATTATATTCCAAGGTACATAACTATTAAAAAAATGAAAATATCATAAAGAGCCCATATTCCCTTAATAAATGCTCTAACAAATTTCCAAGCACAAAATATAAAACTAAATATACCTAAAAGCAGATTGACTTTTAGAGAGAACATGCAAGTACCTATCAGGATTAAATCGGTTGATCCAAAACTAGTTGCAGTCTCAACAAGACATTTTAAACACAAGAATTGTAACATACTAAAGAAAAGTATAGAATTTCTATTTACTTATTTATTTGTTTGTCTTAAGCCAGTTACATAAGAAAACTGTTTTAAGATGACAAAGACAATTACAAACAGATACATGCCTTAAAGAACCTGTGCAATGAGTATTTCTATAGTTATTCCAGAAGGTAAAAATAAGTGGGCTCATTACTCATAGGAACCATGTGAAGTCCAGAAGGCCCTCCTAAAATCTTCAGCAATATATATACCAAGAGAGAGAGGGGGAGAGAGAGAGATGGGGGGGGAGGGAGAGGGGGAGAGAGAGAGAGAGAGAGAATGTTCATGACTCTATGTGATTATACCATCAATTTTTACTCATTATGGGCTCACCTAATCAGAAAAGGAGTTATGAGAAAGGATGGAAAAGAAATACTGTTCTCCTTAATCCCACTAATCTTGTTATCAAAAATTTCTTCTCTCTCTCTCTCTCTCGCGCGCGCGCAAGGAACCCATAACATGAGATAAGGAACTTGCAATTCTCTCTTCATATCCTACCACATTTAGTCTCAAAGCTTCCATGACATCGTATTTACTGTTCAATTAATTTTTTTCAAGACAAAGGCACCATGATATAAGGAAACCTGTAACCATCCTCTCCTAAAACATCCACCCATATAGAGTTGCCTTCTTAGTCCGACCATTTCTTAACAAGCACAAACAATTTCTTTTAATGTTTTTCCTTTAAATAAACAATTTTCCAAA
Organism: Phoenix dactylifera; assembly: GCF_009389715.1. Taxonomy (NCBI): domain Eukaryota; kingdom Viridiplantae; phylum Streptophyta; class Magnoliopsida; order Arecales; family Arecaceae; genus Phoenix; species Phoenix dactylifera. The sequence continues at coordinate 157,823 of NW_024067824.1, read as the reverse complement.
CCATTCCCTATTTCTTCACAAGCACAATTCCAGGCACGCACAGGGCTCTCTCTCTAAAGCCACAATTATTCCACATGCCAACATCCTAAAGTGAGAACATCTAAAATCTCCATATCCCAAATGTTTTCTGCAAGAGGAAAGAACCAAATGCTTCTTTACATATTCTCCATCTTCACATCCCCCCCCCCCCCCACCCCCACAACTTCATTCTTTTTTATCTATTGCAAGACACATGGAGTCTGAGAAGAGTGCTTCTCCAAGGTTCCTTTATGGAGTTGTCAAACTTCGCATTCCACAACACAACTTTTCAAACCAAAAGCATCATAGAAGTTATTAGTTTCTGAAGAATACAAATATATGGAGTTTTACTATCATCATTCTTCTTTACACTTAATGAGAACTATATCCTGCAAATAACAGCGTAAGACTTTTTCAATTTGTTGTTCCTTAGTCATTACTTTCGGTACCCAAGTCTGAGTGAAAGAAATAAATCAAATATTGGCTTCATTAAGGTAGCATGCTATTCTGGTGATAGCTCTTGAACATTTTGTTCTGAGCGCATCTTCAGTGTCTCTTCTTTCTTTTGTGAAAGAATAGGGTTGGATTTTGCTTTGCACATAAACAAAACTTGGAAAGATACTGTCCAGTTATCAGTCAAATGGTTATATGGTAACAGCATAATCTTAACCTTCATTCATCCTCATCAACCAAATGGCCAGGACACCAAATGACTCTGTTGTCAACAAATATCACTGCTTAACGGATGTTTTGAATTAATGTTTCAATCGTTATCAGTTCAAGTTTAACATGAGAGGCTTTTTTTTTCTTTTTGCTTTGAGTGTTGTGAGCTGTTATTGGATTCCTTTGGCTGGATTTTTAAACCTTGTTCTAAGCTTTTGGGGATTTTGGTGGTTTTGTCTTGTTATGGGGGAATTGAGCCGCCATGCCCCACGTGATCGGCACGCGTATCCAGGAAAGCTACAGCTGCCCTATGATCCAGCACTCCGACCCCGAGTCGGACCTCCTCGGCTCCGCAGCCCGACCCCGGGTCGGCTGCCCTATGATCCAGCACTCCGACCCCGAGTCGGACCTCCTCGGCTCCACAGCCCGACCCCGGGTCGGCTGCCCTATGATCCAGCACTCCGACCCCGAGTCGGACCTCCCCGGCTTCGCAGCCCGACCCCGGGTCGGCTGCCCTATGATCCAGCATTCCGACCCCGAGTCGGAGATCTTTTGATAACGACAGGCTATTCTCCAGAGGCACGCCGCGGCCTCCTGCTCCACTACTCCCTGCAACGGCTGTACCCGATGCTGCCCACGATCTCCTGTATCAACCGTACAAAGCGGAGCTCCACTACGCCCTGCCATGACCGTACCCGGCGCTGCTCCACGACGCCCCGTAACGGCCATGTCAGTGGCCATTCTATCGTGCCCCACGACGACAAACCCCCCTGAGAGACCTCCTAGCCAGGTATATATGCGGCTGGGGGAGAAGGGGGGGGTAAGCAATACCTCCCAGAGCACTCTCTCCCACTTGTGATTATCATCTCTCCTCCTCCGATCTCCTCTGACTTGACCGTCGGAGGGCCATCACCACCCTGGTGGTGGTGCAAGGCTTGTTTGCAGGTTCCTTGGCGGAAGGTGGAGCGCAACCAGCACCAACCAAGACAACTCAGGCGGAACCCCGTTCACACCGTCGTGTCAATCGTTCTCGGTTTGGACCACCAGCAACAGTTGGCGCTAGAGGAAGGGACGAATCTCAGAACGATCGTAATGGCACGGCGAGGTGGTCGCGGAGCTTCCAATGCTTCCGGTCGCGGAGCCTCTCGTGCCTCTGGCCGGGAGGCTGCTGCGTCCCCAACACACTCTCAGCAGCATTCCACCGCTTCTCCTCCCATTCAGACGGTCGAACCTGCTCAGTTCGACCAGCTAGCCCAGCAGGTTCGCACCCTCGCGGAGGCAGTGCAGAATCTGCAGGGTGTGATCTCTCGGGTGCCGCAGCGGGCTCAGGAGCCGCTGCTCCCGAGCACTCGCCTCTTCCTCACAACCCGCGCTCCTTCCTCTCCCATGGAGAGGAGCGCCGGCGCGGGGAGGATTCTCGAGTGCGGTCCATTCTGCCAGGACCTTCTCATCGGAGCTGCGCGGGGTACGAGAGGCGGACCCGGGCGCGTTCTCAGACACCCCAGTCCTCGAGGGGCCCGCACTCCATTCGGTCCCCCTCGCGCCGCTCCTTGTCTCCCACCCACCGGTCGCGCTCCCTGGACCGGCGGGTGGACGATCTCCACAGACAGCTCCAGGTCCTGAAGGGCCACTCCAAAGATCCCTTCGCCGACTTGGAAATCTCCTCCCAGCCGGCGCTTGCCTCAAGGATCCTGCGAACCCTAAACCCGCCGGGGTTCAAAATGCCGGCGATCGAACCCTACGACGGGGCGGCGGACCCACGGGACCACGTGGAGAGTTTCAGGACTCTTATGCTCCTCCATGGAGCATCGGATCCTCTCCTCTGCAAGGCCTTCCCGGCGACCCTCCGCGGCCCGGCAAGGGCGTGGTTCGCCGGCCTGGAGGCTAATTCCATCCAGTCCTTCCACCAGTTCACCCGTCTCTTCATCAGCCATTTCGCCGTCAGTAGCCGGCGAAGACTGGTCTCCGACTCCCTCTTCGATGTCCGGCAGAACGAGGGAGAGAGCCTGCGGGATTATCTCACCCGCTTCAACAAGGCAACACTGGAGGTCCGGAATTTGAGCCAGGAGGTGGCTCTCTCAGCCCTGAAGCGAGGCTTCCGGAAGGGCAGACTCACCTTCTCCCTGGACAAACGTCTGCCGCGGAGCTTCCCGGAGCTGTTGTCTCGGGCAAACCAGTATGCAGACGCCGAGGAGGCAGCCTCCCACCGGAACAAGGAGGCCGCCGAAGCCCCTCTAAAGCCCGGGAAGAAAAGGCGAAAAGAGGCACCCCAGAGGAGGAGCCCGACGCCTCAACGCCGGCGCAGAAGCCCGTCACCAGCAAGGAACCACGGCGCCACACGCCCTCGTTCTCCGCACCGACGCTTCAACCGGTACACCCCACTCCTGGCCCCCCGGGCCCAGATCCTCATGGAGGTCAAGGGGCGGGAGGACCTCCCGGTCCCGAGGCAGATGAAGAAGATCCCTGGGAGGAAGCCTTCTCGGGCGTACTGTGAGTACCACCGAGACCACGGCCACGATACCGAAGACTGCTTCCAGCTTCGGGACGAGATCGAGGCTCTCATTCGCCGAGGACGTCTCGGTCGATATGTAAACGACCGACGTCCCCCCGCAGACCCGCGTCCAGCCGACCCGGCCCCTCAGGAGCCTCGGGAGCAGAATCGACCCGTTGCGGGAGTGATCCACACCATCACTGGGGGCTGCCCTCGGCCCGTGAGGAACGCAGGGGGCTCGGCGGAAGTATCAGGAGTGGCCGTCGCAAAGAGGCAGCGGGTCGGAAATGTAATCACTTTTTGTGATGAAGATGTAAAGGGGGTTCAGACTCCCCACGATGACGCCATGGTGATCTCTCTCACTATGGCGGACTATGATGTAAGGCGCGTTCTTGTGGATAGTGGAAGCTCAGCTGATATTTTGTATTACGAGGCCTTCCAAAAGATGGGCTTTTCCCGACAATTGTTGCACAAAACATCCACCCCCCTCATAGGATTCACTGGAGACGCTATCTCGGCCGAAGGTGTCATCGAGCTGCCTGTGACTGCGGGCATTGCACCCGCAGAAGCCACGGTGCGGCTCGGGTTCTTGGTCGTCCGTGTCCCCTCGGCCTACAACGCTATCCTCGGACGACCCGGACTGAACGCCCTTCGCGCGGTGGTTTCTACCTACCATTTGCTCATGCGGTTCCCCACAGCGGCCGGGATTGGAGAGGTCCGAGGTGACCAGCCGACCGCACGGCAGTGTTTCCTAGCAACTCTCAAAGGGAAGAAGCCCATGGAGGCCCTAAGCGTCGAGTCACTTGACGCCAGAGACGAAGTGGCCTTGCGGCACGGGGAGCCGGCCGAGGGCGTAATCGAAGTTCCCCTCGAAGAAGACCGCCCGGACCGCACGGTCCGGGTCGGTGCCAACCTCGACTTGGAAGCTCGGCTCCGGTTAGTGGAATTCCTCCGAGCCAATGCAGATGTGTTTGCCTGGTCGGCGGCCGATGTACCTGGGATCGACCCGGAGGTCGTTTCTCACGCCCTCAACGTCGACCCGACCCACCGACCAGTAAAGCAAAAGAAGAGACACTGTGCCCCGGATCGGATCCGGGTGGTCGACCAGGAGGTAGACAAACTCTTGGAGGCAGGTTTCATAAGAGAGGTGAGCTACCCCGAGTGGCTGGCAAACGTCGTACTTGTCCGGAAGGCGAGCGGGAAGTGGAGGATGTGCGTCGACTACACCGACCTGAACAAGGCGTGCCCCAAGGATAGCTTTCCGCTTCCACGGATAGACCAACTGGTCGACGCGACTTCCGGATATCAGCTACTGTCTTTTATGGACGCCTTCTCCGGCTACAACCAAATAATGATGGCTCCACAGGACGAGGAGAAAACTGCCTTCATAACAGACCGGGGGCTGTACTGTTACAAGGTAATGCCCTTCGGTCTGAAGAACGCTGGCGCCACTTACCAGCGCCTCGTCAATAAAATCTTCAAGGAGCAGATCGGCCGGAATATGGAGGTGTACGTGGACGATATGCTGGTAAAAAGCCGCCATGCAGACCAGCACATTGCAGATCTGGAGGAGACTTTCACCACCTTGCGAAAGTTTCGCATGAAGCTAAACCCAGCGAAGTGCGCTTTTGGTGCTTCGGCCGGGAGGTTCCTCGGTTTCATTGTCAACCAGCGCGGGATCGAGGCCAACCCGGACAAGATCAAAGCCATCCAAGATATGTCCCCTCCGACCAAAGTGAAGGAGGTTCAGGAGCTCGCTGGAAGGGTCGCCGCGCTCGGACGATTTGTGGCAAAGTCGGCCGAACGCTGCCAACCATTCTTCAAGGTGTTGAAGCGCCCAAAAGACTTCCTCTGGACGGCCGAATGCCATGCGGCGTTCGACCAGCTCAAGGAGTACATGGCGTCTCCTCCCCTGCTGTCCAAGCCGCAAGAGGGGGAGATGCTCTACCTTTACCTGGCGGTCTCCCCAACCGCAGTCAGCGCAGTACTGGTTCGGGAAGAGGCAAGACTTCAGAAGCCTGTATACTACATCAGCCGAGTCCTCCGGGATGCCGAGACGCGGTACACGAAGGCTGAGAAGATCGCCTTCGCGCTGCTGACTGCGACCAGGAGGCTTCGCCCCTATTTCCAGGCTCATTCTGTCACCCTTTTGACCGATCAACCACTGCGGCAGATTCTCAGCAATCCAGAGAATGCGGGACGGCTGGTGAAGTGGGCAGTAGAACTTGGTGAGTTCGACATCCGCTACCAGCCCCGACCAGCCATCAAGGCCCAGGTACTCGCGGACTTTCTCGCTGAGTGCACTGTGCAGGAGGCGGAACCTAAGCCGCCGGAGACACCCAGCCTCGATCTCCCGATCTGGACGCTCCACATTGACGGGTCGTCGAACCCTGAAGGTGGAGGGGCTGGGTTGGTCCTCACCAATCCCGATGGAGTGATAGCCGAGTATGCCTTGAGGTTCGGATTTCCAGTGACCAACAATGAGGCGGAGTACGAGGCCCTAGTCGCGGGACTCAAACTCGCCAAGGAGCTCGGCATCCGGCGTCTGAAAGTCTTCACCGACTCCCAGCTGGTGGTCGGGCAGGTTCGAGGGGAGTTCGAGGCGCGGAGCCCGACCATGCAGAGCTACGTCCGGAAGGTGCAAACACTCATTCCCGACCTCGGCAGTGTTGACATTCAGCAGGTCCCGAGGAGCGAAAATGCCAGGGCCGACAGGTTGTCCCGCCTAGTGGACGCAGACACGCACAACTTGTCGAGGGCAATCTACCTGGAGACCCTGGATGCCCCGAGCATTGACGGGGCTGGAGCGGTGATGGCAATTGATCCGGAGCCGTCTTGGATGGACCCGCTCGTCGCCTACCTCGCCGAAGGAATCCTCCCTGAAGACGAAGATCAGGCCCGGCGGCTTGTAAAGAAGTCCGCCCACTACGTACTTTATGAAGGGAGGCTGTATCGGACCTCGTTTACCGCCCCCCTCTTAAGGTGCCTCCGCCCCCGCGGAAGCGGCCTACGCCCTCGGCGAAGTCCACGAAGGCATCTGCGGATCGCACTTGGGGGCTAGGTCCTTGGCGCATAAGATCATGAGGCAAGGCTACTATTGGCCGACCTTGATGGAGGACTCGAAGGACCACGTGCGGAAATGCGACGCCTGCCAGCGCCACGCCAACGTCCAGAGAGTCCCCTCTGTCCCCTTGGCGCCAATCACCGCGCCCTGGCCCTTCGCACAATGGGGAATGGATATCCTCGGACCATTCCCCGTCGCTTCGGCCCAGCGGAAATTTTTGATTGTCGCCATCGACTACTTCACCAAGTGGGTGGAGGCAGAGCCACTGGCCACCATCACGGAGGCACAAGTCCGGAAGTTCGTGAAGAAGAACATCATTGTCCGATTTGGAGTACCTCGGGTCCTCATCTCGGATAACGGTCGACAGTTTGATAACAAGCACTTCCGGGACTTCTGCGAGGAATTCGGGATCGAGCATCGGTTCACATCCGTGTCGCATCCCCAAACCAACGGCGAGGCCGAGGTCACAAATCGGACAATCCTCCAAGGTATCAAAGCGCGGATCGGCCGGACGGGGCAAGCTTGGGTCGAGGAACTCGAGAATGTCCTTTGGACGTATCGGACCACACAACGGACTCCTACTGGTGAGACGCCTTTCAGCCTAACCTATGGCACGGAAGCCGTTGCCCCCGTGGAGCTCGGACTCCCCTCGCCTCGGGTGGCCGCGCACCGACCCGAGGCCAATTCAGAGCAACTCCGAGGGAACTTGGATCTCTTGGAAGAGGCAAGGGAAATGGCTCAGGTACGGATGGCAATGTATCAGCAGAGGGTGGCCCGATATTACAACTCCAAAGTCCGACCGAAGCTTTTCAGAATTGGAGATCTGGTGCTGAGGCGAGCTAAGGCATCTCAACCTACGGAAGGTGGGAAGCTAGCGCCAAATTGGGAAGGCCCGTATAAAGTTCGTTGGGTAAACCGACCTGGCTCCTACCAGTTGGAAGCCCTAGATGGCCGAGAAATTCCAAGGGGCTGGAATTCCGCCTAACCTGCGGATGTATATACCAGTAGAACAACAAGGGCCAGAAAGACAATTTAAAAAGGTTGCAATACTTTTCATTTCAATAATTTCTGGTTACCAGTGGCGTGCTCGTGTGATTACAAGGAATTCCCAGAGGGGAATTAGGGAGTAAAGAAGTAAAGAAGAGGTGGGGACCCAAACCCTCAACCCAGGGCGGCTGCAGTCCAACCAGAAGTGGGTGCTTTCTAACCGGAGGCGCCATCCAGCACCTCACCAAAAAGAGGAGAGCCCGCCGCAGAAGAAGCTCCCGCTGCCCCCAGGGGAACGCCGCCTCCAAAGGATTTCCATCTTCCCCAGTGGTAGGGAAGAGAAGGGATTCGAGGGGGAAGAGTATATGGAGGCGCGGTCCCGGATTGAGCGTCCGGCGCAGAGCTCAACCCAGAGGGCTGAATTCAAGGAGGGGAGATGTGATCCCGGATGAAACGCCTGAGAGCGGAGTTCCGCCGGGAGACCCTCCTTGTTGATTCCCGGATGAAACGCCTAGAGCGGAGTTCCGCCGGGGGAGACCCTCCTTGTTGATCCCAGATGAAACGGCTAGTTGGCTGAAGTTGTAAGGGGAGCGCCTCCCCTTTCCTTCGGACCAGGAGTCTCTCAGTCATATGCCAAGGAGGAGGTCCGCGATCCATGGGCAACCCTGCAGCTCCGGCTTGGCAAATTCCATCGTACCTGCACCTGTATTTTATAGCCAAGCTGCGGCCCCCTGGTAGTTCCGGATACGGGTCGCTCCAATAAATGCAGGCGCACTGAATCCGGAGCCGTTCCGGCTCCCGAGGCGTATCTCCCCGCGATTTCCTAAGCGTCATTCTCCTTAAATCGCATTCTTTGTGCAGGACGATCCGGGGTGACGTATACCCCTAGGTCCACGTGTCTCCGCTCGCGCCCAGGCCGCATCTCCTCGAGAACCCGCGTATCGCGGCCGCGCTCAACTAACACTCCTCACCAGCAGCAACTGGCGATCCGATTTCCCAGGTAACGCATTAATTAGCGTTTAATACCCTTCTCGTGTTCCCCCAGGCAACGCTTGGAGGAGAGGAGAACACGGTCGCGGCTGGGGCACAGAGAAACCCCGATGGGCGGCGAGCGACAAGTGGCCGACCCAACGAGTGGAATGTCCCGAGGCTCGGCCCTCGGATGCCTGGCTAACCCGATGATCATCCGGGAGCAGACTAGCCGGAAGCCCCGACCGGTCGCCTCGGCTTGCGCCAGCCTAGGCCGACCAACGAGTGGAATCTCTCGAGGCTCGGCCCTCGGATGCCTGGCTAACCCGATGATCATCCCGGGAGCAGACTAGCCGGAAGCCCCGACCGGTCGCCTCGGCTTGCGCCAGCCTTGGCCGACGCAACGAGCGGAATTTCCCTGAGGCTTGACAACCCTCAGATGCCTGGCTAACCCGATGATCATTCCCGGGAGCAGACTAGCCGGAAGCCCCGACCGGTCGCCTCGGCTTGCGCCAGCCTTGGCCGACCAACGAGCGGAATTTCCCTGAGGCTCGGCCCTCGATGCCTGGCTAACCCGATGATCATCCCGGGAGCAGACTAGCCGGAAGCCCCGACGGTCGCCTCGGCTTGCGCCAGGCTTGGCCGACCAACGAGCGGAATTTCCCTGAGGGCTTGGACGGCCCTCGATGCCTGGCTAACCCGATGATCATCCCGGGAGCAGACTAGCCGGGAAGCCCCGACCGGTCGCCTCGGCTTGCGCCAGCCTTGGCCGACCAACGAGCGGAATTTCCCTGAGGCTTGACAACCCTCAGATGCCTGGCGTAACCCGATGATCATCCCGGGAGCAGACTAGCCGGAAGCCCCGACCGGTCGCCTCGGCTTGCGCCAGCCTTGGCCGACCAACGAGCGGAATTTCCCTGAGGCTTGACAACCCTCAGATGCCTGGCTAACCCGATGATCATCCCGGGAGCAGACTAGCCGGAAGCCCCGACCGGTCGCCTCGGCTTGCGCCAGCCTTTGGGTCCGACCAACGAGCGGAATTTCCTGAGGCTTGACAACCCTCAGATGCCTGGCTAACCCGATGATCATCCCGGGAGCAGACTAGCCGGAAGCCCCGACCGGTCGCCTCGGCTTGCGCCGGCCTTGGCCGACCAACGAGCGGAATTTTCCTGAGGCTTGACAACCCTCAGAATGCCTGGCTAACCCGATGATCATCCCGGAACAGACTAGCCGGAAGCCCCGACCGGTCGCCTCGGCTTGCGCCAGCCTTGGCCGACGCAACGAGCGGAATTCCCCTGAGGCTTGACAACCCTCAGATTGCCTGGCTAACCCGATGATCATCCCGGGAACAGGACTAGCCGAAGCCCGACCGGTCCGCCTCGGCTTGCGCCAGCCTAGGCCGGACCAACGAGTGGAATCTCCCGAGGCTCGGCCTCAGATGCCTGAGCTAACCCGATGATCATCCCGGGAGCAGACTAGCCGGAAGCCCCGACCGGTTCGCTTCGGCTTGCGCCAGCCTTGGCCCGACCAGCGAGCGTAAGGAAATTTCCTGAGGCCTAACCCTCGGATGCCTGGCTTAGCGCCGGAAGAGTTCCTGAGGCCTAACCCTCGGATGCCTGGCCTAGCGCCGGAAGAGTTGCCTGAGGCCTAACCCTCGGATGCCTGGCCTAGCGCCGGAAGAGTTTCCTGAGGCCTAACCCTCGGATGCCTGGCTCAGCGCCGGAAGAGTTTCCTGAGGCCTAACCCTCGGATGCCTGGCTTAGCGCCGGAAGAATTTCCTGAGGCCTAACCCTCGGATGCCTGGCTTAGCGCCGGAAGAATTTCCTGAGGCCTAACCCTCGGATGCCTGGCTTAGCGCCGGAAGAATTTCCTGAGGCCTAACCCTCGGATGCTGGCTTAGCGCCGGAAGAGTTTCCTGAGGCCTAACCCTCGGATGCCTGGCTCAGCGCCGGAAGAGTTTCCTGAGGCCTAACCCTCGATGCCTGGCTCAGCGCCGGAAGAGTTTCCTGAGGCCTAACCCTCGGATGCCTGGCTTAGCGCCGGAAGAATTTCCTGAGGCCTAACCCTCGGATGCCTGGCTTAGCGCCGGAAGAATTTCCTGAGGCCTAACCCTCGGATGCCTGGCTTAGCGCCGGAAGAGTTTCCTGAGGTTTAACCCTCGGATGCCTGGCCTAGCGCCGGAAGAACTTCGGGAATCAAAAGTCACAAGAAGCAACCAAGAGCTAAGAAAAAAAAAAAAAGGGGACGAGGGCGAGATGAAGAAATATTCAACGTGCATTAATTTTCAGGGCCGAGGCCCATACAATTGGGCAAAACGCCGACATACAAAAATAAAAAAGACAATGGAAGGTACAAGAGGTCAGCTTGGAGGAACCCCGAGTCGGGAACGCCGGGCTCGTCAGCGGGAGGTAGGGAAGCAGCAGGAGAACCAGCAGGCGATGGCGCCGGAGAGGAGTCCAGGAGGAGATCTCGCTCAGGTCAACTTCGGGATACTTAGCCGACACCCTTGCCAGGCCCTCCTCGAAGCCCAAGGTGAAGGCTTCGGCCCCCGCGTCCGACGCGTCATGGACAAACTCGTCAGACTGGCGATAGGTCCGCCACTGCCTCCGACATATATGGCGAACTCGGCGGACTGGCGATAAGCCTCTACCGCCTGACGCCCGATTTCCGCCCTCTTCTCGGCCAGCTCCGCCTCAGCTCGCTCCATAATCTGAGCCTTGGCCTCCAAGACCTTCGCCACAATCCGGCCTTCGGCATCAGAGGAGACCCTCAGCAGATCAGCCTGAGCCTCTTTATGCTTCGCCTCGGTAGCAATAAACCTTATGTTTTTGTAGCTTAAAATGTATAGATATAATCAGATGAGCTTCACCATATTGTAGTGTATGCTTAATAATATCCACTGTCTATTTCGCAAGATATTGGAAAGGTGAGTTACCTTAATCAATTTCCCACTTGCTGTTAATGCCTCAGTTTTGCAGACAACAATCGTTTGAAATCTGGAGGAGGCCAATATTGATCCTACATGAATCAGATAGACAAAATTCTGAGCCATCCATAAGAAACTAGAAGAATGTTCAAACATCACCTTCATTTTCATGTCAGAGTTCCAGAATTTTACATTTAATGCATGATTACCAGCCTTCTCCAAATTAAGATGATCTCCATTCTTGATAATGCGACAACAAAAAACAAGTAAAGGACATGCCTTTACTGCTTTTAGCTTACACGTCCTTTATCATTAACTTACACATATATCCCATCATTATAAAAATAGTAAAGCTAAGCACGTAATGGCATAACTCTGACCCAATTCCCTTTTCTTGAAACCATAACCAAAAAGGAAAGGAGAAAAAATTGTCCTACATAAAAACAGGTATACAATGATGTTCTCGAAAAAAGAATGAATTCACATCCATTTTTACAATAAGATAAGACGAAAATTTAAGTTAAATGAAAGGATGCACATACACATTTTATAGGAATCATAAAAAGTTGCAGGAATCAATTCTCAAAAACAAACCCACTCAGCACTGACAAGATGGGGGAGTACACTGAATAAAACACAAAGTCAGCAAGCCTAAAAAGTGATTATATTCCAAGGTACATAACTATTAAAAAAATGAAAATATCATAAGAGCCCATATTCCCTTAATAAATGCTCTAACAAATTTCCAAGCACAAAATATAAAACTAAATATACCTAAAAGCAGATTGACTTTTAGAGAGAACATGCAAGTACCTATCAGGATTAAATCGGTGATCCAAAACTAGTTGCAGTCTCAACAAGACATTTTAAACACAAGAATTGTAACATACTAAAGAAAAGTATAGAATTTCTATTTACTTATTTATTGTTGTCTTAAGCCAGTTACATAAGAAAACTGTTTTAAGATGACAAAGACAATTACAAACAGATACATGCCTTAAAGAACCTGTGCAATGAGTATTTCTATAGTTATTCCAGAAGGTAAAAATAAGTGGGCTCATTACTCATAGGAACCATGTGAAGTCCAGAAGGCCCTCCTAAAATCTTCAGCAATATATATACCAAGAGAGAGAGGGGGAGAGAGAGAGATGGGGGGGAGGGAGAGGGGGAGAGAGAGAGAGAGGAGAATGTTCATCGACTCTATGTGATTATACCATCAATTTTTACTCATTATGGGCTCACCTAATCAGAAAAGGAGTTATGAGAAAGGATGGAAAAGAAATACTGTTCTCCTTAATCCCACTAATCTTGTTATCAAAAATTTCTTCTCTCTCTCTCTCTCTCGCGCGCGCGCAAGGAACCCATAACATGAGATAAGGAACTTGCAATTCTCTCTTCATATCCTACCACATTTAGTCTCAAAGCTTCCATGACATCGTATTTACTGTTCAATTAATTTTTTTCAAGACAAAGGCACCATGATATAAGGAAACCTGTAACCATCCTCTCCTAAAACATCCACCCATATAGAGTTGCCTTCTTAGTCCGACCATTTCTTAACAAGCACAAACAATTTCTTTAATGTTTTTTCCTTTAAATAAACAATTTTCCAAACCATTCCCTATTTCTTCACAAGCACAATTCCAGGCACGCACAGGGCTCTCTCTCTAAAGCCACAATTATTCCACATGCCAACATCCCTAAAGTGAGAACATCTAAAATCTCCATATCCAAATGTTTTCTGCAAGAGGAAAGAACCAAATGCTTCTTTACATATTCTCCATCTTCACATCCCCCCCCCCCCACCCCCACAACTTCATTCTTTTTTTATCTATTGCAGACACATGGAGTCTGAGAAGAGTGCTTCTCCAAGGTTCCTTTATGGAGTTGTCAAACTTCGCATTCCACAACACAACTTTTCAAACCAAAAGCATCATAGAAGTTATTAGTTTCTGAAGAATACAAATATATGGAGTTTTACTATCATCATTCTTCTTTACACTTAATGAGAACTATATCCTGCAAATAACAGCGTAAGACTTTTTCAATTGTTGTTCCTTAGTCATTACTTTCGGTACCCAAGTCTGAGTGAAAGAAATAAATCAAATATTGGCTTCATTAAGGTAGCATGCTATTCTGGTGATAGCTCTTGAACATTTTGTTCTGAGCGCATCTCAGTGTCTCTTCTTTCTTTTGTGAAAGAATAGGGTTGGATTTTGCTTTGCCATAAACAAAACTTGGAAAGATACTAGTCCAGTTATCAGTCAAATGGTTATATGGTAACAGCATAATCTTAACCCTTCATTCATCCTCATCAACCAAATGGCCAGGACACCAAATGACTCTGTTGTCAACAAATATCACTGCTTAACGGATGTTTTGAATTAATGTTTCAATCGTTATCAGTTCAAGTTTAACATGAGGGCTTTTTTTTTCTTTTTGCTTTGAGTGTTGTGAGCTGTTATTGGATTCCTTTGGCTGGATTTTTAAACCTTGTTCTAAGCTTTGGGGATTTTGGTGGTTTTGTCTCATTTTATTTTCTGGTTTCTGCCTGTTGGGAGCTCTTCGATATCCACTTCTTTTTCCTTTTTTTGCTCTATCAAGTCCATTTTCTTAGTGAAATGAGAGTAAACTCCATCACTGGTTTTTCATAAAGGAAAGTGTGTTAGTCCGTTTTTTACTTATTGCATATTGTCAGATTAATGTTATTATTCCATGTATACTTTCCTGATCATGAACCTGTTCACCAATAATAGAATAACATCTTATCCTCTTTTTGGACCAACCATGCTAATCAGGTTTTCTGGGTTGTAATTCGCATAAGATCATTACATATCAACAATGTCATGAAAAAAGGATACATGCCTTAATCAGTAGTTGTGGATTAAGTAGCTACTGCATCATCATGGAAATGTATGGTGCCCCCTAATTACATTCTATAATGAATATTCTCATCACAGTTTTTTCAAATTGTGGACTATGGACCAAGAAAATAATGAACTGTGCTAGTAAATTTCCGTTAGAGTTTTTATGATGCTGAAACACATAATTGCAACTTCATGAACAAATCTGCAGTCTAAGAGAATCCTTTGTCAAAAATCATCATTACATGCTTTAATCTAACATGCATCCTCTGCACACGGGGTACCGTCATCATTTTGCTGTCAGGTCAAATTCAATAGCATATTTTCTGTTTCTCTTTAAAATATGGAGCCTAACAGGAATTCCTATTTTTTCAATTTGATGATTGTTTCACGGGATATAAGTTATAAACTTATAATTGGATTCACTGAAACTACAATTTACTATGCCATTTATTTGATGATTGTTTCATGGGATATAAGTTATAATTCGATTCACTGAAAATACAATTTAAGCTGAAATTACATCAGTTTCGGCAAAGTTTCAACCAATTTTGGCATTTTTGTCTGAAGTAACCAAAATTGTCATTTTCCAATATTTTTATCATTTGATAAGTATATATGTTTAAAATTTTCTAATATTTTCTGGAAATATCAATAATATTCAATATCACATTAATGATTAATCAAAGAGTCCAATGATCCAATCTATGTTACCCTAGGCTAAGCGTGTTAATATGTAGTAGGCAACATGTGATCATAATGTGCATCTTTATACTTTATTAGTTACAGAACATTACATGACTCTACCATTCTTCTTTTCTTACTTATAGGTTTTTTTTTAATAAAATAATATATTATAATAAAAAAAAAATAAAATAGGTTTGTATTAGATGGATATTTGCTTGCTTAGATTGGTTATTGAGATGAAATAAAAATTCAATACTTTAGAATTTTTCCTTGTATATGGGTTATTAAAATAAAATATAACGAAATATGCTTGGACAAAAGGTTCAATTAAATATAATATTTAGAACAAATGAGAAAAATTACAAAAAATAGAGAAAACATAAACTAGAAATTACAGAAAAATTAACATATTTAATATATTATGCTTTAACATAGTTTAGTTTCGATCTAAAACTACCTAAAGGTCCCCAACTACACAAACTATGTTCCTTAATAATGAAAAGCAAATAGAATGATGTGACATTTTTTTTATTTTTTTCTATTTTTTTCTCAATCTTTTTGAACAAAACTCCTAAAGTCAGTGAGAATCTGTCGACACTTTTCCAAGGCACCAAAAACAAGAATCTATCCAGAGGACTAAAACCGAAAGGGAGAACCAGTTTAGAACCTTGATGTAAGAACTAATTAGTGCAAAACTTTAGAAGGTCATAAACAATGATGTGCGCATTCCAAGTAAAGCATTATTCAAAGTCAATTGTCAAGAAGGCTTCTATCTAAAATTCAATCTTCCAAAAAAGGAACCTTTCAATTGAATTCAGTTATTGTGGACGGTTGATGACATAAGGTGTAAAGCCTTCTTCTTCAAGGGTTAAAAACTCATTTCCAAATAAGCTAAATGCACATTAGGCTTTAAGGCATTAGCCTTTGAGAACCCTACAACGAGCCAAGTTTGATGAGATTAGATTTGGAATTGTTAATTTCAGAATGAAAGGTTTATCACTTTTTCTCCTCTACGAAGTTTTTTCCCATTTTTCCCCTTTTGAACTCCATATGTCTTATACTTGGCAAATGAGGAGGATCCATAAAACCAAACCTACATAGTTGGGAAAATGCTTGATGATTATAATTATGATTATGAACTACTTATGTCCTATGAGTCCCAGTATTATCTTATCCAAGGGCAAGCACAAAGAAGCCCGAGACATACAAGCAGTCAGAAATGAGGACCATCTGGGAAGGTTTCATGCACATTCCAGTAATCCCAGATATCATGAAGAAAGCAAAAGACAAGGGGAAGACACTGCTTCTATCTAAAAGCAAGGATAAGAAGACACTGCAGCAAGCAAGGTAACCCGACCCGTTTGTGTACACAAGGGCTATCAAATGAGTGAGCTGCTTGCAAGCAGTTTGTGTGTGGCTTGAAATTCAGCTTTGGTTCAGCTTGCTCAATTAATAAATGAGCCAAGATAGAGCCAGGTTTGTCTCCCTCATGATCGCTCAATTAAACTTGAAATAGAATTAACAATTAATTTACACATAAAAATTTGTTTTGTATTATACTCATTAAATAATAAGTATACGTAAAAAAAATGTATTTTAACTCTGATATCGAGAAATAAACAAAGAAATTAGCTCAGATATATATAATAAAAACCATGCAGGACATCATGCTCTAACCAGATAATTTAAATGAGCTCTTTGTAAGAAGTTCAAATTTGGCTCAGAATCAAATGAGTTGGCATGGGTTTGGCTTAACTACAAAATGAGCCAAGCTTGAGATAGGCCTAGCTTGTTCAAGCTCGATTTGTCTATACCCCTACGTGGACATGTTTACACATGTATACACATAATATCTGTTATTAATTAACTGATACGTCAAGTGATCAAAATAATTTTGTTTTAAAGATTTAACTTTCCTCCCTTTAAATAAAATCACTTTTTCAGTTCTACATACATACAAATGTGCAGATTTTACTAGCAATGCATGAAAATATGTTCTCTTAAATTCAGGTGCAGCAAGAATGGTTAAACAAACTTGACAATTTCAACCAGTTTCATTCACAAAAAATAAAATAAAATAAAAAGTTTCAAAAGTTGAATAAGCTCCTAGTATTAATAAAATCAGCAAATAAAAAATTATCAGTATATTAATTGTCAATCATACAAAGAACTGCAACAAGAAAAGATAGGCTAAGGTTTTGATTGTACATGTTCTTTAAAGCAAAACAACTGAGAAAGTTTAACCACGGTAGGAATTCACCTCTATATACATGGCAATGTCTGTCTTGTCAGACCCAGAAGGCTCCTTCAACGTTGTTATAGCTTCCAATATAAGATTTTCTAGCCTACATACATCAAAACAAAATGAAATAAGATAAGAATAGAACCAAGTAGGTAGCATGGACAGGTAGAAGCAATAATTGCAAAATCCAAGGCACATCTTACGTGAAACTTTCAACATAAGATTAACTGTCTAGGAAGAGGAGAATCAATATTAAATTTGCTATAGTGAGAAGAAAAAAGTATAGATAAAACAAGCATGGAAGCATGGAATAAAGTCAACATTCTGAGGACTAATAAATTTCTGTCGTTTTGCCATTGCTGTTGCTGCTGATCTAAATAACAAAAATAATGATACCGAGCTATTTGCTGCCCTTGCGGATCTTCTTTACTCATAAGAAATAAATATAACAAAAAAAGGGGATCTAAACTGGCTTGCAATAAAATTTTTCCATTCAAATTTGATGAAGTTATGAAACAGGCATGCAAGCAAGAAAGGCCACCAGAACAAGTGATATCTAAATCCTCATATACATAGAAATAGATTTTTTAATAATTTCTTACCCCAAAACAAACTAAACAAGCAGTAGCACTGCCGACCAAAACCAAAAAGTATCCATAATCATCACATTCAAAAAAACTGCAGCCTTTCTCGACAGTAGTGTCCAAGCTAATAGCACAGCATGCCATCGATAAAACTAAGCTACAGACATATTTAAGAATTAATACAAAATGCATGGATTTAACAAGAACTTCCATCAAGATTGATCAGTGTTCTCTTCTGAATATTGATCATCATGATCTCAAATGAAAAACCATGTAAACTTAATCAGAACGAGAAAGCTTTATCCATCTAAAGACATCTTTACAAGCATTCACCCTTAGTACCGTCGGATGCATACAAGTAAACACACGTATATTCATGTGAACTTAAGATAATATTTTGACAACTAATCTTCAGACAGATGTCAAGCATCTGGCTAAGGACCAAAATCCATGTACTTACTGTAGGCTTACTGCCAGAATTAACAATAATGCTAAGTAGAAGCTACAGAGATGCCATCAAACTTCTATTTTCAAATTGATGTCACCGTGACAATATAGAGACAGACTCAGAATTGAAGGCAATTACTGCAGCATGGTTTGGTGGCTGCCTGAGAGAAGGCTTACGAAATAGAATACTCATATACTTAAAGCAACATATATTAAGTCTGGCCTGCTTTACTCTCAAACATTCTAAACTTCACAACATTGCATGACTTATTTCATTATAAATTTTTCTTTGCATCATAAAGTCATGCATCCCCCAAACAGACCATGTGACTTCATCCAACATGCTCTTATTGTATTAGATATATCTTCATCCCCCTCCTTACTGTTTTGGTATAATAGATCCAAAATAAGAAAGATGATCATGATATGACATCTTTCTGATTTAAAAGAATCACTTCAACTAATATGGATTAGTTAGATAGCATCAGGCATGTCCAGATTAGTCTTGGGTGTTAAGATTCAATATATGTAACATTATTGCATTTTGGAAGAATAGATTAGGGTGCAAAAGTCAACACTGTCAAAGGGCATAACTTCCTTGACTGATTTTATTTTCTGCTTTGTTTGCTTAAGAATTAGAAGAGTAGTTCAGATGAAGAATTCACATGCCTTGAAGTTAACTCTAGAAATTTTTTAAAAGTTTATTGAAATTTTAACAGTTCACTTTTCCTTCTTGAAGCTGAGAATTGTATGTCATCAAAACAGTATGCTTATCCCACAAGCCGTAGAACAAGAGGAATGAAATTTGTCAAGCTGGCCAGCCTTACTCCATCAAAGTGTCAGACTCATAAAGAAATCAAAATAGTACATGCACTACATAACACAACCATGCTCCCCAATTTAATCATTCTAAGCACCAATTTTAATGGACAACTCATTTGCAAAACCATTTAAATCACATTCCGTATGCTCCATTTGTTCTATTGGTTTTGATGACCTTGTCTTTTAGTATTTTCTCTGCAGATCCAACTGGGTATTTAAACTTATCCTCATTTCATCAATACATACTATATCACAATAACATACCTATTTGTACATTGTTAAGGGGTTGTTTGGATGTCAAGCTTTATATGTCACTTTTTCACAAAACAGGTTTTATTGCTGAATTTCATACAAGCATGTTTATATATGCAAATCCCGTTTTGTAAATTTAGCTACTTAGCTATATTTTCATTAAAACAAAGTTTAACAGTAGCTCTTTGTTAAGAAGTTGTTTGGTTATTCAAATTTACTATGGGTTTTAAAGGTATAGCCACCATTGGTTTGCATAAACCTCCCTCCTGCTACATTATAATATTGCAAATGATGACTTAAAAATGAACCGAGTTGATTAATATATGAGAAACCAACTTATTTATTAACTAAAGAAAGATTAAGATGATTAAGTCAAAGATTTAGATGAAAGATAATAGGTTAACTTCAATGGCAGACAAAGTAAAATATGGAAACTGTCTTCTCAAGCTTGAAAATCTGGAAAGCATAAAAAGCCAAAGTTTTGTTTTTGGAGGGGAGCTGGAAAGAAGGAAGTATGAACCACACCAAGCTTCCATTCGTGGAAGTAATGAAAGAAAGAAACACGTAACAGAAAATAGTAAGAGGGAAAGACAATCAAAAGAAGCATATTTCATGAACCCAACCACTAAATATTTCACAAGGATTAAAACCAGAACCGCTAATACATACTTCACACACTTCAAAACTTAGTCCTAAGTACATACTTCATAGATGTCAACCCCTTTCCCCCAAGTACACAGTTTATAGAGATCAACTGCTTATCTTCACAAAGAGGCTGGCGTGGTGTTTCGGCATAAGAAGGAACGGTGAATTCTCTGATGGGAGATATGGATAAGCTTGTGCTAGGGAGGAAGGGATTTGGGAGAAGGAAGGGCTTGAGAGGGGAGGGAAGGATATTGTGTGGATAAGAAAGAAGTCGCACATTATTGAGAGTAAATAAATCCATTTGATAAAATCTCATTTTCTGAAAAAGAGGATCCCCAGGTTCTTCATAAAACTCAAATTTTGCAATTTACTAATTACCAAGTAAACAGAAATGAGTTTTATTATTCCAACCACAAAATTGTTTCAAGTAAAACTCTCTTTCTAGTAGGTTTGGATATACAGGTTGTATCAAAACTGTACATCCAAACAACCCCTAGATTTTTATCATAAATCCATTTATGACCAGTGTGAAGAGGTTAAGAGTTAGCATTAATCCAAGTTGTATTTTATCTATTGAAATTTACCTATAAATAACTTTGTCACTTAGCTAACATAGATGATGCAATAAAATCCGCAATAAAATCTGCAATGTTGTGCATCATCTTTATTGTTATATGTGCAGCATAACACTTATTTAATCACTTGAACACTTTCCTAACTTTCAAGGTCTAATTAAGTACCTAGTTATCCAAATTAACCTAATTTATCTCGTGATTTGCCAAAACTCAGCTGATATTTCATCTTTCTCTTACCCTTCTATGGCATTTTCAAAGCCAACTCAATTTCAATGTTCATGAGTGAACCACCTCTCTGCCTCATCTATCTTTATGTTTCTAGGAATAAAACTACTACTATTTCTATCAGATCATTAGCTTTTTTTTATCAAACTTATATAATATATAATCATGCCACTTAGATAAGGATGCAAGGAAATCACTTACCACTTCCTGCAAATGGCAATCCCTTAATCTTTCTCATAATTAAAAATTAAAACAAACTATTTTTAATTATTGTAATGCAAAAACCAAGGTTTACCAAACCGAGCCAAACTGTCTGGTTCGTCCGTACCGAGCTGACCCAATGGAGGACCGTGTCGGTTCACCTCTTTTATTTGGGATTGGTCCGAAACCGGCTGGAACAGTCTAAACCGACTGGTTTCGTGCAAAACTAGTGTGAACCATCCAGTTCACACCGAGTCGGGCCGATTCCGAACCGCCCCCCTCCCCCTCTCTTTTGTTATAAAGGACCGTGGGAAGACCCGAGAAGTTTCTTAGGCCTTTCCAACATTCTTTGAATAGTTACCCCTTCCCCATGGCGACAGTTACACAAATTTAGCATGATTGAAGGAGGATCCAACCCTAAAAAAGGTATGCTTCCACTTTCCTATCTCATTTCCTCTCTTTTTTGGGGGGGGCCTCCAAAATATAGCTCGCAATATTCCACGCATCCTTCCAGCTGATCAGCCACAGCGACATGGGTCACTGGGGAGCCAATCATCACATGACTCCTTATCCAAGACATCCTCTCAGAGATATGATCGAGAGATGCTTAGACGAGGTCACTACGCTATCCGATCAATTGGTCAAAAGGGCAACATCCATCCTTCCAACATAGCCAGGCAAAAAGGGGCACGAAGTGTAAGCAGGCAGAGAGGGGCACGAAGGATAAACAGGCAGAGAGAAACACGAAAGGTAAGCAAGCAGTTGCTTAGCACACCAAAAAAGAAAAAGAAAAGGCACTTGCAGCCCCCATGCAGAGTGTGGAAGAGAAACCAGTTCACTCAGATTTAGAAACCAAGAGAAACAGCGATGATAGTTCTGATAGTCATAGATCTGCTGATCAGAAAAGAGTGGAGGACATGAGACCACCGTATATGAGACAGCCGCAGGATGGTCTAAGATTCACCGGTAAGTCCTAGTTTACTCATGCAGCACAAGATAGGAACCACAATGCAAAGGATACGATTGCATATAAGAGATGGGCTCCTCAAGGTCATTCAGAAGGACATGATGCAGCTGCAAATGACCTCGCACATAGAGTAGGATCTATGGAGTATCATATTTCGAGTCATATACTGGATTCTATTATTTGCAGCCATAGGCAGTCTGTAATCTATATGGATACGAATATGGATATGATGCATCTGAGGCATCGTCTTCCAGTGGCTACCATCCTATGCAGTCCGGAGCATCTTATGAGTTAGATTTTGCTGTTGGTATATTCGGATGGACACCTCCACAATCATATTATCAGCCAGACGACACCTCTCAGCCAGAACTTCAGCAAGAGATCCGAAAGTGTTTATAACCCAAAATGTGTTCCTTATGAAATGAACATACAAGACTACAACGCCATTTAGTTAGACAGGCATCACCATTCGACGAGATTTTAGGTATCGGTATGCATGTTGTACTTTAAATATATATAATTGATTGTATTATTTTATATTTTCTACCTCACTAGTTGATTTTACGATATTTCATGTTGCTTCTTGTAGCATACAACATCTCACTAATTATTTATGTTTTGTATCACTTGAAAACAGTAATATGCATCATTTAGGTTAAACCGAGAACATATAAACATCAAAAAAACATCAAATTATACTTAAGATCATTAAAAAAGTTAAAAGTAATTGATTACTAGTTAATCAAACCTGAAAAAATTAAAAAAATGGGCGTGCCAGTTCGAAAACAGCATGCCCAAGCATACCGTGTGTCGGTATGGTACTGAACTGGTATCATACTGACTTGCCTGCCGATCAGTATGAGTCCCGATACCGGTTTGGAGGATCTTGGCAAAAACTTTTGTTGCCCATACATGAGTCTATGTCTCTACCTAGTTTGGGTGGTTAGTGATTAATTCTCTCCTCTCACTTAGTTATTTCCAATTTTCATAACTTCTAAAGATCTCAAACAAGAGTGTCCATACTGAAAAAGCACACTTTTCATTCTATTGAAGGCACACTCTACTAGCAATGGTTCACCACTTTCTCAACAAGACATCCTAGTTTTTTCTAACTTTATCAAAGTTTAAAAGACATCAAGTACATGTGGTTAGAGACTATCTATATAAGACCACCATAAGACTATCTATGTAAAGCACATACTATTCCAATAAATGAACCCCCTTTAGTTCTCTCTTCAAAAATTATGCAAAGAAGCATGTTTGCAGAATCTAACTGTAGCAATATGTACCAGCCGACTTCTATCAGTAGGGAACTAAAACTCATTATGCCACCCTTACCAAGTGTTAGTAAGAATTGAAACATACAAAAACCACACCAGTTGGGTACCTGTATAGGTACCCAAATCGATACTGCAACCTTGTAGAGAAGACAAATAAAAACATGCAACACCAAATGCAAGAGCGCATTTTCAACTCATGTGACTTGGACCAAAAGAATTAAATAATAATGACATGATCACAACAAATCAACTGTTTCCCCTCCGCTTCTTGAAATTAGTTTAGCATGTAGGTAATCCATGGTAGGAGAGCACCTAATAATGACATGATCAGAAACAAACCAACATTTTTGTTAAATATTAGTGAAGATAATAGATTTTCTAATTGTGCTGTGGTGTAGCATATTTGAAAGCCTTATCCATCATAGCATCATCAAATCCTTATTCTTCTTTAACCAATGCATGCAATGCATGTGCTAAATGCTAGTAGGCATGAGTCTTCAAGCTTAATTTTTCCTATTCCATAGTTACAAATCTCAATGAACTGCTAATTTGACATGCACATGCCACATTGTCCTGAGAAAGGAAACTAACAATATAAATATAGATGGTTACATAAGGATGCAGACATATGGCCGATCACCGGTGAATATGGGAATAAACAATGAGAGATCTCCTATAAATCAGCCTCTAATAGCTTGCTACAATCATTGCCTTTTTTATTCTACATACCACATGTTATTTTTGCATTCCAGTCAACTAGCAGGTGTTCTTGGAAACAATCAACATGCCCAATTGCACTATGCTCATCAGTTTTATGGTTAACATGTGATCTAGTAAATCTAAAATTGTTTTATAAGTAGCTTTCCACCTGATGGAAGCTTTCCCCACAAAACATCAAATCGACATGAAGAGACCTACCACAAAACCTTGAAATAAATAAAGCAGACCTACATTTTGAGATATACTACTAATACTGCAATACTCAACAGCTTTTCAATAATCTTAGGGCTGCTCAACTCTTTATAGTTTTATGAAGAGAGAATCCAATTGAATAGAGTTTATTTTTTTGCAAAACAATGACTTCGGGTTACAAATTCCCATGGTGTTTCTTAAACTTTTTCTCCTTCCTTCCTATCTTTAAGAAGATAGACAAGTAATAATCTTCACATTCAATTTCTCTTTAACAGCCCTCTTCCTCTAGTCTTATTTTTCTCTTCTTTTTCCATTCCTGCCTCCTCGTCCCCAAATCTTTTTACAATGCTTAGTGTTCCAATCTTCGACCTATTAGGTCTCCCCTTTTAACACTTTGTTTTTTGATTCTTCTTTCTGACTCTCTTTAAACCTTAATGTAAATCAATAAACTATTTCAATGACTTCAACAAATACAATATATCAATTGCAACAATCCTTCACCACTTCTTCCTCCTAAAGCTATGACTCCTTCCTCTAACCTTTTCTTTTCCCTGCTCATAGAATAGATCACTTCTTCCTTATTTAATACCTATTTCCTGCGCCTTCATTCTCATCTTCTTTCCACCTACATAACTTTTCTTCACACCATTTCTTCCTGGGCTCGTCTTTTTCTATTATTTCATCCCTTTTCCTAAACCAATGAAATTATTAACTATAACAAAACCATATAATAATTTGAAATCTTGCAAAGCTTCCAAAAGATTCAGAACTTTTAATTTTTTGCTCAATAAACATAGGGCAACTTTAACTTTACTGAAAATTTCAACAATAAAGCATACATCATCAATCTATCTTCCTAGCCCAACTTACTACCTTTCCCAATTTTCATGGACATATATAATTCTAGAAAAGGTATGCATTTCTTTGTTTCTCCAGCTTAATCTAAACAACTACTTCCATTCAACAGCTCTAAACCACCTTCCATTAACATATGTTGACACTGTTATAGTGCATACAAGATGAAATCTCCTGCAGCATCTCTTATATATATAAATAAACTACCTTCGCAAAAATACAAAGGCAAATACATTCACTCAAATTACATATCCGGACCCAACTGATATTATACTAATGGGCCAACAGATCAAAGAGTGAAACTAGTAATGCAACCACATATTAGGCAGCAATGAGCATCAAAATACACAAACCTTGAATTAGATCTTTAGGACCAGGAATCCGTAAGGATTCACTAGACACTGCAAGAGGCTCGCATTAACAATTTCATCATTGTATCCTTAACTATTGTACTGAGTGCCATCAGGTTATCATCATGCTTGGAAACTTGTTTGCTCTTTTTCAAAGCTATCCTGGCCTTCTCCCGTGATCCCCATCCACTTGCAGTCACACTTATGTTCCGCCACTTTCCTGTCCAATTCAATAAGATAAAAGGAAAACAAGCATAGCAATTTTTAGATTGATTGGCAGCATTTGACATCACATATTTGAAAACCATACTTCGTGTTTTTAATTCACAAAATTTGATGATTTTCTTTTTCATTAATAACTGAACATGTTAAGTTACATTAAGTCAAGAAAGGACTTCACCTTGAGATCAACATTCGACCTCAAACATAAGATGCCACTAAATTCAGGATCTTTCATATCGTGCGCCATTTGCCAGCCCCATGCTTAACAACTCCAGCTTTGAGTGCAGCCTCTTCCTCTGCGGTCCATTCTGCTTCGGAGCACCCATAGGATAATCCTTAAAAATGTTCAGGAGGAATCTGATGTTGTAACCCTACTAACCTATATTCACATATCAATCCACAATCAGTTGAAAGGAAATATTGATCAAACAAAAAGCTACAGAAAAATAAAAAATTTCATGCTCAACGATCAAAATGAGTGAAGTTTCGTAATCACAATTTCAAAGTTCGACAATTAATCAAATTGATGAAAAACAAATGGATGAAAAACAGAATCAACCAAACTGCGTTCATTGCAACTTGATTCCCCGTTTGGCAATAAGTATAAACAACACAAAGGGAAGAGAGAATCCAAATACAACAGAATATGCTTTCCTCGCTTCTATTGATGCCACTATTATAATTTTAACAGATATAGAAAATTCATACATAAAAAACCACAGAAATTTATGATAGTGGAGTACGAAGACATAAGAAATTATATAAAAGACGTTCAGTTTCAATGATAGTAACTACCAATTTGGAAAACACAGATCAGAAAATTCAAAAATGATTTCAAATCATGTCCTGGAGCCCTGTTTTCTGTCATCAAAACGAGTCTTTTAAATTGCCAAGACATAAGATTTTTTTTTAACGATTCCAGTTTTAACTACTAAATAAACTAAAAAAGAAAATTCTGGATGATAGATGTAGATAGTACAAGCATATAGATCTTTGCGGGTAGAACCAAAATACCCTACTCAGAGAACAACAGAGAATTAATTAAGAAAACAAGGCTGGATGGGGAAAAAAATACAATCCTGATCTAATACAACTGATTCTAATCAAAATGTTACGTGAAAATATCCCCCAATCCATTGGAAAAAACCCGAGGTTAAGAAATCCGCAATGTATTTCGCACAAAAGTCTAGGGTTTCGGCAACAGGAGGAAGGTCGGTGAATAATTAAAAACAAGTGGAGGTGAAGGCCGATTTCGGTGCGGCTGTCCTAGACAAATGCCCAAAGCGTTGTTTTCGAGCTTGAAAATGCGGCGACGATCTGGCCAAAAACGGGAGAGAGGAAGAAAGCCGCAGAACAGAAAAGAGAAAGGTAACAAAGGTCAGATGTTTGCCTAGTAGGCGGTCGAGACGGGACGTCTCTACGCCAATAGCCGCTCGCTGGAGTTTGTGGACGGCGATCGGCACGGAGGTCGTGAGAGAGGAGCAAGGCGAAGGAGAGATGGGGTCTGAGGACGCCGCGGAGGCGAAGGTTTCGCAAGCGCTAGGGTTTCGCAAGAGGGGGACTAGGATTAAGAGAAAGAGAGATGGCGCGGCAACTCCATCCCCGCCCGCGGGGATCGTTGTCCCGATTGCTGGTCCCTGACCGGAACTGTTGCTATCCCGGTACAGCCGCGGCTGCCCTGATATTGTTCGTACAGGCCTCGTGTGTCACGTGCTATGCACCTGAGAGAAATGCTCGTAGGGCTAGGGATGCATGAGGAGACCGGGAACTCTGCAACCTGATCATCCAAAGTGATCCAAAGCGTAAGACTTGATTTAAAAGATAGGCCCGATAGGCTATTGGATACGGTTTGGTTCTCGACATTAGACCCTAGCTCTTATTGGATCGTGTTTGGATATAAGTTGATCATAGTTGAAAACTCGAGATCCAGACATAAGAATAGGGAAGAGAGAAGGAGAATGAAGTGCTTAATCTAAATTATTTTATGCATCATAGCAATTAGGAGAGCAGGCCACACAAGAAAAGAAGCATGTTTATGCTACGAATAATGGTGGCGAAGTGTAGGTTCATGATCTTATTGATACTAGGTGATTTTAGGGTCCCTAGGCAAAGAGAGTGGAAAAAATCTGTAAAGACATTTGATGAGGTCGAGGGTATCCTCCGGCCTCAGACCTTAGTCTTCACCGATCGTAGGCAGAAGAATAGCTGCATCTCGCAAGGTATTGTCCGCTTTGAGGAGGAGTTTCATAGTCTCTTTCCCTCCTCATGGTTTTGCTCTATAAAAAGCATCTTGAAAGGAAAAGGGCTCTCCTATCCATTTAGCTCTTAATGAAAGCACCAATGATGAGGTCAAAGGTATCCTCCGACCTTGGACCTTAGTTCCCACCGATCGTAAGTAGAAGAATGGTTGCGTTCCTTGCAAGGTATTGTCCGTTTTGGAGAGAAGTTTCATTGTCTCTTCCTCCCGCACGATTTTACCCACAAAAGGTGCCTTGCGAGGGAAAGGGTTCCCCAATCCATTTAAGGCACAGACATTTCCACTACCTAGCCGATGTGGACTAAGTTCGAGATCCTTTATTCCACAACATTAATAGAACATAAAGAAAAGGCACCTATTGAACATGAAGATGAGGAGAGGGAGCAAGCAGCATGACAGTAATTTAAGTAATAATGATTTCCCAGTTGCTCTTAGTGAACTAAGGGAGGCTGATGATGAATCTATTGGAGGAGAATATTAATAGAAATATGGTTGAGGAAGACTTAAGGAAGTAGATTGAACAATTTAGGGTTAATATTGAGGATGATGTGCTTAGAGATGTTGCTAGCATTGAAGGAAATAAGTCAAAGTCTAATAATGATCATAATAGGATATAAGAAGTCTCGACATTGATAGTAAAGCTGATGATGATGAAAGGACAAGGTTTTTTGAAGTCAGTAAGTGGTCTAATTTTAAAAAACCTATCAAACTTCATTTTCAAGTGAAATTCAATAATTATAAGGTCTTTAAGAAGGCCCTTGAGTTGTACTCTTCTAGAGGAATTTGATTTCAAGTGCATGAAAAAAATAGATGGAGAGTCATAATAGTTTGCAAGCACTATAGGTGGAGAATAAATGCATTTCCAATGCAAATAGAGGTCAAATTCCATATTTAAACTTTTCATCCTGTGTGGAAGAAAATATTATAACCATAATATTAACTCTAGATGTCTGGCTAAGAGATACATAGAGGACATTAGCTCTTACAGTAAATAAAGTTTGAAATGATTCAAATACAAGGTTAGGAGGAACGTAAAAGTATCACGGTGCCATAAGGTTGAAAGAAAAGGCAACTTAGATCATACAGAGAAGTTATAAGAAGCAATATAGTCATCTCTAGGAATACTACAAGGTAATCAGAATAACAAACCTCAATAACTATTGTTGGACGTGTAGAGGCTAGGTAAAATAAAAGATTTATATTTAGGAGCCTATATGTTTGCCTTGATGTTTCCAAAAAGGGTTTTTTACAAGGGTGCAAACCACTCATTGCTCTTGATGGCTACCATGCATTTAGCCCCAAACCCAAATTAGCCATGCTATCGACTAATTTTTGTGAATATTTCAACAAGTATATTGTTAATGCTAGAGATAAGCCAATATCACCATGTTGGAGATAATAAGAGAATTTTTGATGCAAAGATTTCAAGCAAAGAGAGAGAGTATATGAGCAAATTTGAAGGCCCTATTTGTCCGAAAATGCAAAAGAAGATGGAGGAAGCTAAGATAGGAGCATTAGACTACTAATTTACTAGGACATAGGCAAATTTGAAGGCCCCATTTATCCAAATATGCAAAAGAAACATGAGAAATTCAAGATGGGGGCAATGGACTACTACTTTACTAGAGAGAAGGGATAGGTTTGAAATTGACCATGAAGATGAAAGGTTTGTGGTGAACTTGGGTGAAAAGGTTCGTGAATGTAAAAAATAGGATATTTCTAAAATCCGATGCTGTCATACTATGGTAGTCACGCTGTTCATAAGAAAGAATGCTTAGACCAATGTTAGTGAATGGAATTTCAGAAAACATAGACGAATGCATATGAATCTATTAATCAACCGGGTGCTGACATGCAATCATGGCCCTTAACTCATAGGAACCTAGTAATCAACCAATCGCAGGCATGCAATCATGGCTTCTTGGCAAGCTCATAAGAAAGTAAGAAGGAAGAATGATGATAATGTGAGTTGTAGTATTGGGATAAAAAAAAAAAGGCACTCCACTCAAATGTGATAATTGTCAGGAGTTGGGGCACAATTAAGGATTTCTAAAGAATTTAAAGAAAAATGAAAAAGAAAGAAGTTTAAAAAGTCATGGAATCAGGGACAAAGCAGCAAATAAGGCTAGGTATGGAAGCAAAAGCATAAGGAAAAGGTTGCAACAAAAAAGGGAGGCGGAAAGAGCACAAGAATGAAAGGAATGAAATCCCTTAGTCAGCTTCTAAGCCATATAATTTAGTTATTATGACATATCTCCTTTTTTCCTTCCAACATTTATAACCCAATTTAATTGGATGTAATTTCAGGTCACACAGTCAGAGGATAATCAATTAGGACTATCAGTATCAAGATGTAGTGCCAAATCTCAAGTTAGAGTACAGGCAACTATGCATCTCATGTCATCTCTTACATACTAATCTATACATAGATTCTGGATTATATGCCATCCAATTAATTGAATTGCAAGTGCTTTGTGTATATGGGTGCATGTTTCTATAAGAAAATTTTAAATTAATGGGATCCAGAAGTCATGGAGCAGTACCTCCAACCATTCCCTCAGTCTATGGTGTCCAAGAGGTTAGGTTCATGTAGAAGGACAATATGTGGGTTCAGTAGCTAAGGTGATTAGGACTGCTATAGCTACATGCTTAGATGCAACTGTCAGAACCAAAAGAGATGCATCCTAGATGATGCTTCCACTCACTTTCAACAAGATCCTAAGAACCAAATGTGTAGAGGTAATGTAAAGGGAATATTAGGCTAGACTCTTTTTAAAACTTGGCTTGATTTTTGGTATATGACATTGAGTTTGGTCTGTGAAACATTTTTTAACTCTTGGTTTGTTTTATGGCCATTGAATATTTGGTGTATATGATATAGAGATTTTGGTTTTAATTGGTATAGTTTGTGTTTGCATGTGGTATACATTTTGTATTTAGAGATGGTGTAAGTTCTCTCTTTTTTACAAGCATTTGAGGAGTGTCTCTTCAAGACTGTTGATAGTACTTTCACTATTATCCATGTGATTTTGGTTGTTTGACAATTTATTGAATTGAAGCTTTGAGGCAATTTATACTATGGTTAGAACTTGTGATTAATTATGAATGTATGTGATTAACTTTATTCTATATTAAGTATTTGCCACAAGTAACCCAAATAGGAGAGTGTATATTAGTACTTAGCTCTATTTAAATAGCATGTTGAGAAAGACTATGGGTCACATATTATGATTATATTGTGCACTATATTTAAATAGTAGTGCTATTATGTTGAAGTCAGGGGATCATTTTAGATCAATTGAGTAAAAACTCATTTGCTTTTAGTCCTATTTCTCTTCATCTCATATCAATTTTAAACACTTATAATAGTGAATCCTACAAGAAATCCATTTTGCTTTCAGTTCAGTTGTGCTTCATTTCATATTAGTTCTGGACCTGACTGAAACTCGACTGGACACTTATAAGAGCGAAAACTCCATAAAAACTTAGTAAATAATTAAACTGATATATTCATTTTCATTAAATTATAGCTACTGATTACAGCACAAACTTAGTAAATGATGACCTCATTACATATTCCCCAATTATATCCCTTTATATATTTAACCCACCATATGGTCTTAATCGCCAAAACATTCAGTCCTAAGACACTAATGATATAGAAACCCTCATACATAGCCATCACGACCCCTTAAAACCACTAGACAACTATAGAAAACCATTCACAGACACTCTAAATTTCAAATTTCAACCTAAATCCAAACAACCACCCGCAACCAAGAAGCTAGCATATACTAAGCTATATAACTCCTATTTGTTTTGTAGCTACAGAGCTCACCCTTAAGCTTCTTACTGCACTAGATTAGCTTGTTAATGATTTTCTCTCATGCATTATAGGGGGATTGCTCCAAGCAAAATAAATACAACTTCTTTTTACATCCAACAACATTTTAAAATGGGAGATTGAACTGAAAATTTGAAGAACTAGAAGGGCGATATGTGCTTCACAACACCTCATATATGAGTATCCATAAAAGTGTAGGTCAAGATTTTCATTGGTCCACAAAATTTTCAATGAGAGGTTGTTCTTCCACAATGGCAAAAGTCCTTAAGGTGGGTCGAAGAGGAAAAGAAACCAGAGCTTACTACACCTGCTTTCCATGCTGAGACTCTCTCTCACTCTCTCCCACTCTGCCACCCCTCACTTTCTAGGATCTCCCTCTAAAAGTATCTCTATCTCACCTTATGGTTTCTCTCATAGAAGAGAAATTCTTGTTATTAAAGATGGTAATCACGTGAGGTCATCTGATTTTAGGCTACCTGGCGCCAATGGCTTTCCATCCAACAAGTTGTGACAAATTTGCTAAGGATATTTTGGTCTTGAATGACACTAATAGGTAGGAATCATAGGCATTTGACCCAATTCCTACATACCATGTCAATGGAGATGGACATAAGGACGACACTAAGTCAAACAAGTAAATTGAGGACTAGTTATTGAAAGCTTTTAAACTAGAGGGACTCAAGAGAACTCAACCAAAGTTGAGGAGTGTCAAAGTGTAACTTGCCCTAAAAACTAATAGATGGATTTAAGAGAAAAGATCCTTTAACTTCAAAATTACCAATTGGATACATTTATATTAGTAATAAAACAATTCAGCAAAGTTGGACCTTTATTCTTTTACCATACTACTCAAAATTTTTATGTAACTTGGGAATCCCACCAATGGTGAAAAACTAAAGCCTCAAAGTTATTTTTCAAACTCCAGAGATGACAAAAGACCTAAGGGATAGACCTTTAGCTCGTATATTTCAAAATAGTTGAACAATTAACCGAAATCTCTTTCTTAAAAAAAGTAAAAACCATCTATACTATATACGAGTAAGGTCAAGATCCTAGACTATGACCCAACTTTCTTGGGTCTAGCATGCAAATAAAAATCAAAAGTCAACTCTAATATCCTTTTGACTCCACCTTTTACAATCTCATGAAATAAAATATTAAAAAATAAATAAAGTTGAAGGATGGATCCAAGAGTTCAAATTTTGACCCTTGTCATCTACTAGCATCAATGACCACTCCAAAGATGAGCACTATTTAGATATCATCTACAAAAGTTAAGCTCCTTTCTATGTCCGTCTTACCCTCCTCCCAACCTATGGTCTCTATCAAATAAAATCAATTTTAGCTATGTTTTGTTCTTAGATTTTTTTTAAAAAAATTTGTACCAATTATAAAAGCATTGAATCCAATAAGCACTCAAAAGATCCAAAAAGAATATAAAGGTGTAATCCCCAAAGCCCTATGATAGGTAAAAGCTATACTTGTATGCTCAAAAAATTGGTGTTGGGATCTCCACCCTCAAACTCCAAGATAGACCAATTGGAAGACATTCACACCTAAATCTCTAGCCTTTGCAATAGACCTTAATCCCTAGGTTGAGGGTTCAAGCATAGAGGTTATTTTAGCAATCTATTCTCTAAATATAAGACGCCATAATAAATCTCTACTATGACTTATATTTACCAAGCTCCCTGACCATCTCCTCTACAAGCCCCTAAAGGCGTAGCCACACGAACATCAACCAAGTCCAACAATACTTGAACTTGGCAATAGTAATAAGCTTAGTCATTGTAACTATTGGTTATGTGCTACAGATCTTCTCAACTATCACCCATCCATTTGCAACCTCACTGATGAAGTGATATTTGACTTCAATATACATGGTTCTCTTACTATACATTGAATTTTTAAGTCCAATTTGTTCACTAGGTTAAAAGTATTCAACTTGTCAGATCAGATCCAGTAGGACCGATGCTGCATGGTTATCATTTTATTTAATTCTTATCAAACTAAAGACTCCATTTAATATATCCCGATTAGGATAAATTCACCATGTTTCTCAAGTACTGAAAATCATGGTTTTTTCTGAAAGATGAATAATTTGTGCACTTTCGATCAAGGAAGACAACACAAATTTCTCCCTAGATCTCTTCTCTTGCTGAATGTAAAGATCGAACCAATCAAATATGGTACTTTTAGAATCTCATGGAATTTAAAAAAGAGTAAGGAGTGCATCATGTTATTTTAGCTTCACATTTTTACTATGGAATAGTTGACCAAGTGAAGCAATTAATTTGTGGGCATGAGCAAATATCATGCAATCAAACCTTAACTAGATAGCAAGTCAATGTGATTACACTGTTTTGAACAAGGTATATATCACTAAAACCGCAGCTAAGAACTACAAATGCATAACATCTCTTCAGAGTACCTTAATTCTTTGCAAGACTAGGAGCAAGGAAAAGTAGCAATATGGTTATGAGCTACTGTTCCAATCCAAAGTTTGCCATTCACCTCCCTAACTTCACTAACTAGTTTCACCACCTCACCACCTCTATCTTCCAGCACCTGGACAATCTTTCCCTCCTCGTCAAAGAGAGAGATGACGGTGTACATTTTCATCCCCACCAGCCTCGCCAGAAAGCTCATCTTCAGAGGCAATCTAAAATATATACTCCTTAGCCATGGATTCTGCGAGAAGACCTCTTGGGCTGGAGTCCGGCAACAATCGATGGCCACCCAAAACTGGCCTTTCTCATTCATCCTTACATTGTCTGGAAACCCTGGCAAGTCTGGCAAAGACCTCCAACTTCCCCATCTTTGGTCCCTCTAGCCAATACCTCATTATCCTGCAACATGCCATGAATCCATTAAGATATGCACTACATAAAGTCTTTTTGAGAACTATTTGTGCACATCGCAACAGTGACAAACTCAAGCGATTATTGCATCGTGTATCACCAAATGCCTGTTGCATTTTAGTGTTCAATGATAATCACATGAAGTAGGATACTAGTTAAAAGAAAGGCGTATTTTAATTTATACGAATGTTTCTAAATGATCATGGATAAAAGCTTGCCAAATGATTCATTTCTAATAAGATTTTTCTTCATAAGATTCAAACAGTTCAAACTTAATTAGTAAAAATTTATTTAGATACAATTTGTTTGGATCAAATTATGGTAGTAGTAGCTAGTGATGCTAATACTAGTAAACAAGTGCATGCTATGGTGAAGTGGGAGTGGGACAGAGGTTCTTAATTGGATTCAGCAACATAGGTGAAACTGCAACCAAGGTGTAAGCTGCATGCAAACTAGCACATAAGTGAACAAATATGTGCAGGAACACGCATGCACACTGTGCATGCACATACACACACAAATGTATAGGGAGGGAGGAGGGAGGGAGAGAGAGAGAGAGATACCTGCAATTGGTGGTCTCTGTGAAGAGTAGAAACTTTTTATCCTTTGATATCTGTACTCCATTTGGAAAAGCCAGGCCCCGCAGTACAACTTGAGTAGTCCTAGATGCTGGGTCATACCTGAGAAGCTTTCCTGTGGCTTCTCCTTCTAGCAATATTAGAAAATGATCTCTACATCAACCAGTTTCACAAATCAACACAAAGATAAAACGATCTCTACAGCACCCAGTTTCCAATTAGCACTAAAAGATCAATAATAATAGTATGGAAGTCTATGAACCAAAAATGCTCACTTTCTAGTGTATCTCATGCTAGTATCCGTGAAGAAAATAGACCCGTTGCTATGCACATCTAAGTCATTTGCAAAAAGAATAGGCCTCCCGTGCACATGAGTTGCTAGAGGTGTTGCAACGCCACCATTCGATCCTACAACCGTGAGTCCAAAGTATGCATCAGCAATGTAAAGCTCCCCAGTCCTCTCATTGAACCTTAGGCCAAGAGGCCGGCCGCACCATTTCTCATTCTTATGCTGCTTCGAAGTCGTTGAGTCCACACCATTAGCACAAACTTTCTCAGACCTTCCATGGCAACAATCATAGCATTGTTGGTTCTTAATACAACATATATATATAGTGTTCAGAACATTGAATGGAGAAACAGAGAAGGGAGATGAATGTTTTCAGTCTTGCTCACCAGTTAGGGTTAACAACTGCAAATGTTTCCCATCCGATGTTTTCGCCCATCCACCGGACAACCCGGCCATCGGCTAAGCCTGCATAAGGTCCTCGCCCCTCTGG
This sequence comes from Phoenix dactylifera, assembly GCF_009389715.1. NCBI lineage: Eukaryota > Viridiplantae > Streptophyta > Magnoliopsida > Arecales > Arecaceae > Phoenix > Phoenix dactylifera. The sequence goes on along the minus strand of NW_024067824.1, from coordinate 122,256 downwards.
ATCGAATTCTATCGACTCCGGCCCGAAGACCTTGTCGACGAACTCGAGCCTTCCAAACCTCAGCCTGCTTTGGTTGTCTCTAGGCCACTGCTGCATGACCTGCTTGTAGGGTGCAATGGCATGCTTCACTGGTCTATAATCATGCCACTGAGTGGACCTAGATGAAACGGGTCCATGAGAACTAGACCAAGAAACAAGACTGCGAAGAAGAGGCATGGGTTTGGCGGAAGGCCATCCTGCGCACCCAGAACCAATCTCCCCATTGGGACGCTCCAGCTTACGTTGAGGTTTATTTATTGGAAGCATGGATCATGAAGCTAGCGTGAGTGGGTGACGGTTTAGGAGTAGGTTTGCTTTTTAGTTCACACATGTATTTGGTGTGCTATGATTCTTGGTGACCTAAAAGATGGCTAGCTATAAATTTGTCTTTGGAAAATGCCTCTGGCATGTCATTGGAAAAAAAATGTTCATGGTTGGAGCTAGACATGGGATTGAGGTCTATAATGGTGTCTAATAACGGTTTTAGAGGACTCCCATTACATAATACAAAAGTTTTCGAGGAGGATAGTTGGAAATAAGCTAAAAAGAGTACTTCAGGAATAGGCTAAACCCTAATTCCTAAACCAATTAGAAGTTGTTCCATTAATACAAGCACCTGCGAGAACATAATGAAAAGAAATGGATCCCAATACCTCGCTGCCTTTTAAACCAAGTAGTACTCGTCCAATTAATAGTTATAGTAAAAGGAGTGGCAGTACAAGTATGGATTTGTTTTATCCATTGTCTCGGAAGCATGGATCCCTCCCTCCCTTTCTCTTGAATTTTATAAAAAAATAATAAATAAGGGCGTATTTGGTTAGAGAGAGTTGGGCTCTGAAGTGGTAATGAAAATAGGTGACTCTAATTTCAGCTATTTGGTTAGGAAGAGTTCCATTCCTATTCTGATTCTAGAGGGGAAAGAGAATATCCCAATTCTCTAAATCCAATATGGACTCTCACCTAATATTCAAATCTGATTCCAATTCTGATTTTAGTCACGAAGAAAACGCCTCGAGGAATGTGACCATTCCAATCCATTTTGCTTCCCATTCCAATTCTAATTCTAATTGCGAACCAAACACACCCTAAATAAGTTCAGAATTACAATATTGGGGATAAGGAGTTAGTACTTGAATTGTGATTAATAGAAATAGGAGAGTAGAGGACTTTCGAACCGATAAATAATAATAATAATAAGATTTTGCATGTGCTAAGAATGGATGTAAAAAAATATAAAAGCAGGAAAGGGGGAAAGAAGGAGGAAGAGAGAGGTGATGTGTGTGTGTGTATATATATATAGTTAAGCGGTTCCTGCCTACTAGAAATCTCCCTCATAGCAACACTGAAATTGTGTGGTATATATATATTTATATTTGTGCCTATCAAAATTGTCTCAGATAAAACTGAAATTTAGGTGCATATCAGATTTTGATGCCAGCTAGGTGATGTCCTTCACTATATCAATGAGAAAGCATTTCACTCCTGATATGGAAATGGAACATGTTCTTGAAAATTTGACCTCCCATATATACGAGGGGACAATGCATGTATCAAGTCTTTTCATATCTTCCCCAAGAACATGCTGGAGAGAAAATAATAAATAAATCTACAGTAGCACGCAAGCATGTTTTGCAAAGAATCTGGTAGGTGTTTTTATTTTGCTAAACCTCTTGACAACCTTAAAGAAATACCAAAGCCAATCATTTTGCGAGGAACACTCGGGCCCATTACAACACTTACCTATTGACAATAATATCATTCCATCTTGCAGGATAAAGAAATTAAAAAGCATATCAAAGAAATTTTGTTGGAACAACCTAGTTATTTGAACAATCAAGGATGGTATGATGATTATAGACAATTTAAAAAAGGAACGATGGATGCTATGCAAGAGTTTTGGTTATCCTGTGCTGAAATCCCTGCAGAATGTCATACTCAACACTAAATAGTATTTTAACTACTAATTTGAACTCAACAATTTTAACAGAATGTTGTTTTCATGATAATTAGTTCTCTTTTTTTTTTGTAAGAGATATTCAGTTCCTAAAGTAGATTAGAGAAGGAATTGGTTTCATCTCCAGATTTTGCAGCTTAGTTATTTGCAAAAACTTGTGATAAATACCAGCTCCACCGAAAATAGAAGGCACCAACTAAATGTTCCAATTGTGAAGTGAATCACTTCAAATCAAACAAAAAATCAAAAGGGGATTATGAGGGTATCAAGCAAAAATATCATTAGAGAGAAGAAACGAAAAATCGCTATTGCAAAGTCAGTCGGCTGAGATCTACGGGGAGGAAACAATGATGTTGACGGAGGAGGATAGTTAGCTAGAGTTTCAAAAAATACCACGGATTGGCAGGGGCTACCCGCAGGGAGGAGGAGAAGAAGGAGGAGGGGGAGGAGATGAAGCCGGCAAAGGAGGAGATATAGGCCAGCGGAGAGTCGAAGAAGGAGAAGGAGACCGGTGGAGAGGTAGAGGAGGAGGAGCTTGGCCAACAGTTTTCTAGGATAGAGAGGAAAGGGGCTAATGGTGGGTCAGATAGGAATTTAGGGAATATATGGAACTAGATGACATTTATAAGCGTTGTCAAGCATCATCATGTTATTGGCTTCCGATAATGCTTTTAAGCGTCATAACATAACGACACTTATCAAAAGTGTTGAAAAATTTATGTCCTTTCTCGCCGACACTTTTAAGTATCGTAATCTTCCAATGTTAATAAATTGCGTCGGCAAATTTTGGCGTAGTAGCCAACTTACCGACACTTCTTTCTAGCACCAGCTGATAACAGTTGGTATTTACTAATTTTTCTATAGTGGTCGGATCCACAACTACAATTTTTAATCTAATGGGTTATTCGGGTTGGGTCAAGTTCATGTATAATCTGGTCCCAACCCAAAATATTTAGGTCCGAGTCAAAGTCAGGTCTGTGTAAGAATATAAGCCAATACTCTAATGACTTTGCATACACTGCAAATATTTATTTTGCTGAAATCAGTAGCTTGGTCCTTCCATTCCCTTCCCAGGTTGTTCCCAGCTTTAGGCGCCTCCTTTCTCTTCTGAGATAGAACCACATTCATCTTTCATATGATTTACTTTATCGAGTGTTCTTCTTCCATCTATAGGCTTGCTCATCATCCCAACTCTTCTCGATGCTTTAGCACTCTTTCTCTTCTCCATTATTTCAGCATCAGATGTGATGATCACCCACAACCATGTCCCTCTATCCCATCTACGAGTGAGTTATCATTCTTTTCTGATGTGACCTCATATGTTTAGTGTTTCCATTTTCATGGTGATCTTGGATGGTTTCCAAACCCATGACCATGAGACTATAGTTTCTCCCTTAGGTAATAGGCATCAAAAAATGGTATATGAAAAGGAATCTAATCTAGTTGATGCTTAGAATTATTAGTTGCCGACATAAGAACATGGAGGCATCAATGATGTCATAGAATTATTAGTTGTATTAAAGATAAAATTGCTTCAACAATATGAGATGGGAAACCCCATGGATATGCTACAGAAAACTAGAGAGTTTATTATAATTTTAAGATCATTTTTTAAAAGTAGAGAAATAGAGAGAAAATGATATGATCTATGCCATTCGGATGTGGTGTGGAGATGTCAACTAGCTGGGTTTATAATTTTAAGAATTCTAATGGACAATTTATATACATTTTCTTGTCAGAGTAAGCAAATTTCTATATGGTTCAATTTAAATAAGCGGGGTAGCATCGTGACGCTGCTACCTCCTAAAGATTGTGCTCCTTTTGGAAGAAATAAGCTCCTATTGTTAAAATGTCTTCTCAGTTATATGCTTTCAGCTATTTTCTTCTTCTAAATTTAGGTCATAGCAATAGAAGTCAACACATGGTCAATACATGCCTAGTTGATAATGATTTTAAGAGTGTAGTAGCATGTATTGCTCTATTCCATGTTGCACGTAACTACCTGGACAGTTGGGCCTACACCCCTGCAGTCTGCGGGCCCAAATAGTCTAGCAGATTCGGGTCGAGTCAACTCGAGTTGTGGGGTTGCAAACCCAAAATTATTCAAATTTCAAACGGATCAAGTTGGGTCGGGTCGGGTCTGAATTCAAAAGCTCCAACTCAACCACAAAAATGGACAGTCTAATTTTAGAACCTAGCCCAGCCCCACGGGTCCTTTAAAATAGGTCGAATCGGATTTAATTGGGTTGGGTCATGGGTCAACCTGACCCATTTGCAATCTTAGATCCACACACACACACATATATTCTTACAAATTATTTTTTTACAAATATACCCTCACAAATTTACTATATGAATGCATATTCTTATAAATTATTTGTTTCTTCACTTCTATCTTTATTGAGATAAGAGCATACATGCAAAAAATAATAATTTGTAAGAGTACGAAAACAAATAACTTATACAGGTGTATAAAAAATTAAGATAATAAGCTTAAAATTGTCAAAATACCAACGCATAATCTCCACTAGTAGGAGATCAATATGCCAACGTATAACCTCCAATTGAAGGATATTGACATACCAATACATAACTTCTACTAGTAAGGTATTTGCTAACATTTAACCTCCATTATCAAGGTAATAAGTGTCAACATATAACCCCCACTAACAAGGTATCGATGTACCAATGTATAATCCCCACTGATAGGGTGTTGATATGCCAATGTTTAACTTCCACTAGTAGGATATTGATACGCTAAGATATAACCTTCATTATCATAGTATTTGTTGCCCAGATAGACAACCCAAGAGGGGGGGTGAATTAGATTTTAAAATAATTATTACACTTATTTGATTTATGAAATACTAATTAACACCTTTTGCAAGTTGATTAATTAGATGCTATGTGCTGTGAATGAAATGAAGATAAAGAACAACAGAGCAATCACAAACACAAGGAATTTATAGTGGTTCGGAGCTAACCCTTGCTCCTACGTCCACTCCCCAAGCCTCACTTGGGAATTCACTATAACCCCTCGGATTACAGCCGGTTGTTTTACAAGCTCACAACCCAACTTGTTGTTTTACGAGATCACAACGAACTCGGTCGGTTTTCCCAGGCTCACCGACTAGAACCACCCGATTGTTTTTCCGGGATCTCAATCGAACCCTTACACCGTTGGTTTCAACCTAGGCTCACCAACAAACCTTTACACCCTTGATTCAATTCCCTGATTGAATCAAGTAAGGAACAAACGGTTTGAACAGAGACAAACAGAAAAATAGAGCTTCTAAAAAGCAGATATACAGCGATATAAATAAGAGAAAAGTTAAGAGCCCTCAAACAAGTTTATGATGATGTAGAGGAGGGCTTCTTGAACTCTGGGTCTCCTCTTGAATGTCTTGAAGACTTGAAGGCTGAAGGAGACTTCTTTAATGCTGGGAAGAGTTGGTTGAATGGAGTTAATGGCCCTCTTCCTTCTTTTCATTGAAATCCTTTTTGGCAGATGAAGATTATGTGTTTTCTTTGTAAGGAATGTCACTTCTCTGCTTTGCTACAGTCCTCTGTGGCTATTTAAGCTATTCCCTACGGAAACTAGCCGTTAGACACACTTTACTAGCCGTTCTGCACATTCTGCACATCCTGACAATGTGTCCGTTGGGATCGGAGTCGACTCGCGCGATCTGGAGTCGACTCGGCTGTAGCAGGAGTCGACTCATGCTTTTCTGGAGTCGGCTCGACAACTGTTCCGGATTTGAATTAAAGTGGTCATCTCGACTGGGAGTCGACTCGACTTAACCCGGAGTCGACTCTCCAAAAACTGGAGCTGACCTTGCACTTTTGGAGTCGACTCATTCCAAGGAATCCATAGAGGTATTCTTCAACTTTGCTCACTCGAGTCGACTCGGAAATTCTGGGAGTCGACTCGGCGCTCAGAGCCCGAACTTCCGATCTTCTGTCTTTTGGCTCGTGCAGTCTTGGAGTCGACTCGGACTGTTTCGGAGTCGACTCGGCTCTCAGTATCCGAAAAACAGTCTTCTGTCTTTTTGGAGTAGCGCTGCCTTGGAGTCGACTCGAACTGTCCTGGAGTCGACTTGCGTCTCAGAGACAACAATACTGTCTTCTGTCTTTTTGGGGTCGCGCTGTCTCGGAGTCGACTCGGGCTTTGCGGGAGTCGACTCGGGCTTTGCGGGAGTCGACTCGGCTCTCAGTGTCCGAAAGTTGCTCTCTGACTTTTGCCTTGTATTACACTGAGAGTCGACTCTCGCTTTCTTTGGAGTCGACCTGCCAACCATCGGAGTCGACTCGCGTTCCTCAGGAGTCGACTCGGCTCTCAGGGACCAAAATACCTTCTCTGTCTTTCTGTCTGTAACTCCCTGGAGTCGACTCATACTACTCCGGAGTCGACTCGGCAAGCATCGGAGTCGACTCGCGTCTTCAGGAGTCACTCGCTGACAGATTTTGAGTTGGGTCTTTCTGTTTGTCTGTCAGTTCTCAGTCGGAGTCGACTCGAAACGTTCCGGAGTCGACTCAAGCCTATGCCAATGCTTCTGATACGCTTGGAGTCGACTCGTAATATCCCGGAGTCGACTCGAGTCTCAGACTTTGGTTCAGATTCACTTCTTAACTTATCCAAAATGTCTTGAACCAAATCTAGAGACACTTAACCATAAATTTACAAGATTTTCACTGAAACACTAGATTGAATTCATTAGTAAACATAAGATATACTCAAATGCTTTGAGCTCATCAAAATCAAATAGGGTTATAATCAATCACACCACAATCTCCCCCTTTTTGATGATGACAAAACATTGAGTATATGTAAAGTGAATTGCTCAACAAATAAGAAAATTTATAATAAAATTTTAAAATGAATTCAAGTGTCTGGTTATTTAATTTATCCAAACTTGAAAGGTGTGAAATAATAAATTTTGGAGTTAAAGCTCCCCCTTTCATTTGGAATTATATAGGCCTTCATGTCATGCAATCAATTGTTTGGCTTATATATATTTAATGATTTTGCTTTCTTAAAAAATTCAGATTCTCCCCCTCAACATATGCATTCAACTTTGTTTCGATTCTCTGAATTTTCTTTTAGTGCGTTGAAGCTTTTGAACTTAAATTTTTGGTTTTTAGAGGAAAAATCTACCAATTTGTTCTTAAGTATGATTCAACTAATCTCCGAATATCCCTTGAATAGATTCTGGAGATTACTCCATTAGGAGCTCCAACAGAGAGATAATGAGCCTCGAGGTATCGAATCCACTAAGAACAAATTCTTGTGTGTTATAAAAGTTTTCTTTTTATTGATTTTCATTGATTCCCTTTACATGTCTATTCAATATATTTCTCCCCCTTTTTGTCATCATAGCAAAAAGGAAGTAAGCAGAACACACAAGCAGTTAGAGATTAAATTGCACAGTATTGAAGAAAATTGTCTACTCATTGTATTGATGTATGTGTAGGTACATTTGTGAATACAAAGAGTAAAGCAGTAAATACATGTCAAAATACACAAAATAAGCTAGGGCTTCCTCGAGGATGTGGCTCCTCTGCTCAGTCTTGATTGTTCCATTAGGAGACTGACTCCATCCGTGACGTTCCCTAGCTGGGTGATAATGGCCGAGGTGGCCCGACTGTGCGTCGTGGAGAGCTCAGTCAGAGTCTCCTGAAGTGTATCCAGCTTGGCGATCAACACATTCGCCAAGCGCTCGGCCCCCTGATTCAGGCTGCCCATGTCGTGTCGGATGTCATCTTGCATCTGTCTTGTGTTGCTTGTGACATCGCTCATGTTGGAGAATTGGGCTTGTATCAGGCTCCTGACGTTGAAGATCTCCTCCCTCAGATGAGCCGTCATCTCGGTCACGGCTGATAAGGAGGGAACTAACGCAGAAGAAGGGGCAGTGGCTGGACCTCGGAGCTCCCTCAGCAGGTCGTCCCGAAGATCCTGTACAATCTCCTGCCGCAACTCCCGGAGCTGCTCAGGAGAAATCCGGACCTCCATCGGCTGAGTGGGTGGAGCTGAGGAGGAGGGTCCGGCTGAGGTGAATGGTGCTGAGGTGGAGGGAAAGGTAGGATAGTCACAATCTGGATCAGGACTGGGGGAGCGTCTAGTGGTAGGTGTAGAGGAGGATGGTTTTCTGACCCAGGTTCCCTCTACCTTATGAAATCCCATGCTGTGTAGGGTTCCCTCACCCATGCGATCTGTCCATCGCAGTGCGCAAGAGGGTTCCCCCTCAGGAATGGGGATCTCAGACTCCCTAAAGATAAGGGTGTATAGCATCCCATATGGAAGGGTGAGCCTAGGTTTATCTAGTGGCTCACATAGGTATTTGTAGATCAGTTTGGGAAAGTTAATAGGGGTGTCTTGGAGAATGTAGTACATGAGAGCTAGGTCCCTCTCGGACACAAAGTCAAAACGGCCGGTTTTAGGGAATAGTGTCCTAGAAATAATGCTCAGGAGGAGCCGCATTTCAACTGACAGTGAACTAGCGGACACCTCATCGAGTGGGGACTGGGGTGGACTCCCTAAAATGGTCGTAAGGGCCTCAGTCCTATCCTCTGGGTGTGCAGGAAATACCCCAACTTGGGGAAGATGTAGGATTTGTGCTATGAAATCCTCAGAAATGAATAGAGGGACACCCGCTACGGTTCCCTGTATCCCCCCATTGCCCCTATGCACTGTTTCATAGAACTCCCTAACAAGACCTGGGTATGTGGGGAGATCTAATGAACAAAAGAACTCTAAACCTTGGCCCCTCAACCTATCTCCTATGGTGAAGCCCTCCCGGGAGAGATAGTCGAAGTTGACGTATCTTCCGGTGGAGACCGCCTTCCCGGCGCATGGTCGTGAGGGAACCGGCCTCGGCGGGGAACGAACTGGAGGTTGTGGCCTCACGGGATCGTTCCGAGCCTTGGACCGTCGCTCGGCACCGGTCGTGGGTTGGGGCCTCTTCCGGCTTGGGACAACCATTTTCCAAGGCATCCTTGACCTAGGGATGGGGTAAAAACCTAAGGGACGGAAGAAGGTCGACGAAAAAGCCCTAACGACGGTCGAAGACGTTGTCGGAGACGGCTCTAGGGTTTGTGAACAGTGGAGGCGGTGAATAGAAGTGTTGATTAAATGCTTGGATTAGGGTTAAAAACTCGGATCCCGACCTCGAGTCGACTCCTGTAAGTCGCGAGTCGACTCGACCTCGAGTCGACTCCAAAATATGCGCGAGTCGACTCCCCTTATGCTTCCATCGGCCTCGAGTCGACTCCCGTCTATGTGCGAGTCGACTCCTCGTCATGAGCCGACTCTGAAACGTATCCGAGTCGACTCGAACTCTGGCATGCACCTAAAAATTATGCTATTTTCGTACCAAACAAGGGACAATCACTAAGTTATGATCTGATTTGATGATTATATATGAGAAACTCCATATTTAACACAAGTTAATCATCAAAATCAATGAACTAGAGGAGAATATCACTAGGATGGATCAATCACTCCTAATCCTCTCCTAAGCACACTAAATCTCTCTTCACTCAAGGGTTTTGTGAAGATGTCTGCTAGTTGATCATCTGTGCAAATAAATTAAAGTATAACATCACCATTCAATACATGATCTCTTATGAAGTGATGTCTTATTTCAATGTGTTTGGTTCTTGAGTGCTGAATTGGATTCTTAGTTAAGTTAATAGCACTTGTGTTGTCACAATTAATGGGAATTTTATCTTGTTTAATTCCATAATCTTCCAATTGTTGTTTGATCCACATGATTTGAGCACAACAGCTCCCGGCTGCAACATATTCAGCTTCAGCAGTAGATAATGCAACCGAGTTTTGTTTCTTGCTAAACCATGAGATTAAATTTTCTCCTAAGAATTGACACAACCCGCTGGTACTTTTTCTATCAAGTTTACAACCAGCAAAGTCTAAGTCTGTGTATCCTATTAAGTTCAGGCTAGATTCTTTAGAATACCATAAGCCTATATTTTTTGTTCCTATTAGGTATTTAAAGATTCTCTTGACTGCAATTAGATGAGATTTCTTAGGATTAGACTAATATCTAGCACACATGCATACACTAAACATGATATCAGGTCTACTTGCAGTGAGATACAATAAAGATCCTATCATACCTCTATACATCTTTTGATCTACAGATTTACCTGATTCATCTTGGTCTAATTTGCATGATGAGCTCATGGGTGTGCTGATTGACTTGTTTCCCTCCATATCAAACTTCTTAAGCATCTCCTTGATGTATTTAGCTTGATTGATGAAGATCCCTTCTTTAGATTGTTTGATTTGAAGCCCGAGGAAATAGTTCAGTTCTCCCATCATGCTCATCTCAAACTCACTCTGCATCAAGTCAGCAAATTCTTCGCAGAGGCGATTGTTAGTAGCACCGAAAATAATATCATCAACATAAATCTGTACTACTAGCATATCTTTGTTTTTCTTCTTTAGAAATAGTGTTGTATCTACATTTCCCCTAGAGAACTCATGTTCTAGTAGAAATTTGCTAAGTATTTCATACCATGCTCTAGGTGCCTGTTTCAAACCATAAAGTGCTTTGTTCAATTTATACACATGATTGGGGTATTGATGTTTTTCAAAACCAGGAGGTTGTTCTATATATACCTCATCATTAATATACCCATTCAAAAATGCACTTTTTACATCCATTTGAAATAATTTGAACTCCTTAGAGCATGCAAATGCTAGTAATAATCTAATTGCCTCAAGTCTAGCTACAGGAGCAAAGGTTTCATCAAAATCTATACCTTCTTCTTGATTATAGCCCTTTGCTACTAGTCTAGCCTTATTCCTAATTACAATTCTATTTTCATCAAGCTTATTTTTATATATCCATTTGGTACCTATAATTGAATATTCAGAGGGTCGTTCAACTAGGTTCCATACCTTGTTTCTAGTAAATTGGTTTAATTCCTCTTGCATTGCATTTATCCAATTTACATCATTTTCAGCTTCTTCTACGTGTTTGGGTTCAAAATGTGAGACAAAAGCTAGATGATTATTTAAGTTCCTAAGAGATGCTCTAGTCCTAACAGGTTGAGATGGATCATCTAAAATCAGTTCCTTAGGATGCCCGTGAGCATACCTCCAAGCTTTATCCATTCCATGATCCACAATAGCCTCTTGGCTTGATGATGCATTTCCAATTAATTTTTGTTCATCATCTTGTAATGTCATCTCATCAATCTTTTCTTCAAGAATTTTAGCATCATCATCAAGGTTAACTCTCTTGCTAGAAGAGATATCACTAGAATCATCAAAAACTACATGTATAGATTCTTCTATAACTAGAGTTTTTTTATTAAAAACTCTATAGGCTTTACTAGTTGTAGAGTACCCTAAAAATATACCCTCATCAGATTTAGAGTCAAATTTTCCTACATTATCTTTCCCATTATTATGAACAAAACACCTACAACCAAAGACATGAAAATAGTTTACTTTTGGTTTTCTGTTTTTCAAAAGTTCATAAGGTATTTTCTTTATAATGGGTCTCAATAAAACTCTATTTAAAATATGACACGAGGTATTAATGGCTTCTCCCCAAAAGTACTTAGGGAGGTTACTTTTGCATAACATAGTTCTAGCCATTTTCTCTAGAGTTCTATTTTTCCTTTCTACAACTCCATTTTGTTGTGGTGTCCTAGGTGCAGAAAAATTATGAGTTATCCCCTTTTTACTACAAAACTTATCAAATAAATAATTTTCAAATTCGGTTCCATGGTCACTCCTAATAGCTATGACTGAAGTATCTCTAGCATTTGTTACTTTCTTATGAAATTTCTTAAAAACTGAAAATGCTTGATCTTTATGAGCTAAGAACATGACCCAAGTGTATCTAGAAAAATCATCTACAATAACTAGACCATATTTATTTTCACCTAGACTTGTGGTTCTAGTTGGTCCGAATAGATCCATGTGTAGTAGTTCTAGAGGTCTAGAGGTAGAGACACAATTAATGGATTTAAAGGAGTTCCTTGATTGTTTGCCATATTGACAAGCTTCACATATTTTATTCTTTTCAAACTTTAGTTTTGGCAAACCTATCACGGAATCTCTTTTAACTAGTTTTGATATTGTGTCCATGCTTGCATGACCTAACTTACGGTGCCATAACCAACTAGCATCATTATCCTTAGTTTCATTAACAACTAAACATGGGTTATGTTTGGCAAGATCCTCAAGGTCTACTACATACACATTCCCACGTCTTATTCCTTTAAAAACTAAACTATTGTCATTTGAGTTGGTTATGATGCATAGGGATGGTTTGAACAAAACATCAAAACCTCTATCACACAATTGACTAATGCTAAGTAGATTATGCTTAAGACCATCAACATATCGAACATTATCAATAAAAGTTGAAGGGGTAATTTGTACTTTACCTATACCAATGATGTGACCTTGGTTATTGTCTCCAAAAGCCACAGCATCTCCCTTCTTAGCTTCAAGGGTGAAGAATTGATCCTTGTCACCCGTCATGTGTCTTGAGCAGCCACTATCCAAGTACCAACAATTTTTGTCGACCTTGGCTGCAAGACACTCCTACACAAGCAAATCATATAATTTTAGGTACCCAAGTTTTCTTGGGTCCTTCATGGTTAGTAATGTTGGTTCCTTTTGGAACCCAAACCCTTTTAATTTTTCTTTTAGTTTTTCCTTTTCTATAATCACACACATTTGCTTTGTGTCCTAATGTTCCACAGCAAAAACATATTATTTTCTTAGTTTTGCTTTCTCCTGCTTTAACAAAGAAATTACTAAGGAGTTTTTGCTTATTTTTAGGTTTATACTCTAAACCAGCTCTATTGAACACAGCTTGTTGACTATTAAGTATCATTTCTAATTTTTCTGAACTATAAGTAAATTTTTCTACAAAAGGCTTGTACTTCTCAAGTTCTAGTGCCAACTTTTGTTTTTCTGTTTTTAGTGCATCTAAGTCTTTTGTGAAATTACTTCCAATAGTTTGTTTATCCTTTTTAAGTTCAGAAATTTCCTTGGCTAGTTTTTCGTTATCTTTACTCAAGGTATTAGTTTTTTGAATTAACATTTGGTTGCTTGTCTTAAGTTCTAAATTTTCTTTAGTGATAAAATCCTTATCCTTAACTAATTTATCATATTTATGGAGGTGAGATTGATTGGTTAGTTTTAGCTCTTTATTCTTAAAGCTTATTGTCTTATATTTATCCATTAATTCATTAAACACATCATATAACTCATCAAAGGTAAAATCTAAATGCGTTTCAGATGTTACCTCATTTTCGTTTGCCATAAAGCATAGATTGGCCTTTTCTTCTTGTTCCTCATCCGATGATGATGAAGATGTATCGGAGTCCGATAGGGTGGAGACGAGGACCTTCTTTTTCTTGTACTTGCTGGCCTTCTTGAGCAAAGGACAGTCTGCTCTGAAGTGTCCCGGCTTCTTACATTCGTAGCATCTGATTCCCTCATTTTTCCTTTCCTTACCTTTATCCTTGTGATAGGAACTTGAGGGGCCTCTCCTTTGATGATATGGTTGATGAATTTTCTGAACTTACGTACGAGAAGAGCCTCATCATCATCTCCCTCATTGTCTTCCTCTTCACTGTTGCTGCTGCAAGATAAGTTTTTGTTAATAGAAACAGATTTGAGGGCTATTACCTTTTTCTTGTGGGAGGACTCTTCTTCGCTGTGTTGTTTCATTGTGAGCTCGTGCGTCATTAGGGATCCAAGAAGCTCCTCAAGTGGAAGCTTGTTCAAGTCCTTGGATTCTTGGATTGCCGTCACCTTGGCTTCCCATAACCTTGGTAGACAGCGAAGAATCTTTCTGACAAGCTCACTGTTAGTATAATTTTTGCCAAGGCTTTTTAGGCCATTGACAATGTCAGTAAATCTAGTGAACATGCAAGTGATTGTTTCATTAGAATCCATCTTAAATAATTCATACTTATGAACTAATATATTTATTTTGGATTCTTTGACTTGATTCGTGCCCTCGTGGGTCACTTCAAGTCTATCCCAAATCTCTTTTGCAGAATTGCAAGTAGAGACTCTATTGAATTCATTTCTATCTAATGCACAGTAAAGCACATTCATTGCTTTGGCATTGAGTTGTGCCTTCCTAATGTCATTGTCATCCCAATCCTTTTCAAGTTTGGGTACAGTGACACCCTCTAGATAAATGGATGGGATGTATGGTCCATTTATTATGATGGTCCACATCTCATAGTCTTGGGCTTGGATAAATATTCTCATCCTAGCCTTCCAATATGAGTAGTCGGATCCATTAAAGAATGGGGGTCTTTGGGTGGACTGGCCCTCAATGTGGGAAGATCCAAATGGGGTTGTCATTTTGATCTTTTACTCTTTGGGTAAAAGAGTTCCGGCTCTGATACCACTTGTTGCCCAGATAGACAACCCAAGAGAAGGGGTGAATTGGGTTTTAAAATAATTATTACAATTATTTGATTTATGAAATACTAATTAACACCTTTTGCAAGTTGATTAATTAGATGCTATGTGCTGTGAATGAAATGAAGATAAAGAACAACAGAGCAATCACAAACACAAGGAATTTATAGTGGTTCGGAGCTAACCCTTGCTCCTACGTCCACTCCCCAAGCCTCACTTGGGAATTCACTATAACCTCTCGGATTACAGCCGATTGTTTTACAAACTCATAACCCAACTTGTTGTTTTACGAGATCACAACGAACTCGGTCGGTTTTCTCAGGCTCACCGACTAGAACCACCCGATTGTTTTTCCGGGATCTCAATCGAACCCTTACACCGTTGGTTTCAACCTAGGCTCACCAACAAACCTTTACACCCTTGATTCAATCCCCTGATTGAATCAAGTAAGGAACAAACGGTTTGAACAAAGACAAACAGAAAAATAGAGCTTCTAAAAAGCAATTTCATAAGATAGATCCAAGTCACTCTAGAATAGTAATCAATGAAGGAGACAAAATACTTATAAGGAAAGGAGACTAAGGCAGGCTTCTTTTGACTGCATTTTTTCCTGCTTTCTTTGCGCCCTTCCAAATTCAGAGAAACCCTGGAATTCAAAATGGGCAATCCTGAGCCAAATCTTTATTTTGAGAAGACAAGGTGATTAAATAATAGATACATAGACATCTAAAGGGATGTATATTCGATTCCTATATATAATGAGATTTTTTTAAAATTATATATATATTTGAATATCATATATCTCTCTCTCTATTGCGTCACGGGGGAGAAAGCACCCACAGTCTGGAAATGTTTATATTCAATCTCCATTGTCCGTCGAACTCTGATCTTTGCCAGTTTCCTTCTTGGATCAACCAGTAGAATGATTGCTTAATGCTTTCTTATCTCGAGTTATTCCCCGTGATCCACCTATGAGATCGCTTGCACCAGCTTTGGATTAAAGAAGATCGGCCATAAAATATACAGCGATATAAATAAGAGAAAAGTTAAGAGCCCTCAAACAAGTTTATGATGATGTAGAGGAGGGCTTCTTGAACTCTGGGTCTCCTCTTGAATCTCTTGAAGACTTGAAGGCTGAAGGAGACTTCTTTAATGCTGGGATGAGTTGGTTGAATGGAGTTAATGGCCCTCTTCCTTCTTTTCGTTGAAATCCTTTTTGGCAGATGAAGATTATGTGTTTTCTTTGTAAGGAATGTCACTTCTCTGCTTTGCTACAGTCCTCTGTGGCTATTTAAGCCATTCCCTACGGAAACTAGCCGTTAGACACACTTTACTAGCCGTTCTGCATATTCTGCACATCCTGACAATGTGTCTGTTGGGATCGGAGTCGACTCGCGCGATCTGGAGTCGACTCGGCTGTAGCAGGAGTCGACTCATGCTTTTCTGGAGTCGGCTCGACAATTGTTCCGGATTTGAATTAAAGGGGTCTTCTCGACTGGGAGTCGACTCTCCAAAAACTGGAGCTGACCTTGCACTTTTGGAGTCGACTCATTCCAAGGAATCCATAGAGGTATTCTTCAACTTTGCTCACTCGAGTCGACTCGGAAATTCTGGGAGTCGACTCGGCGCTCAGAGCCCGAACTTTCGATCTTCTGTCTTTTGGCTCGTGCAGTCTTGGAGTCGACTCGGACTGTTTCGGAGTCAACTCGGCTCTCAGTATCCGAAAAACAGTCTTCTGTCTTTTTGGAGTAGCGCTGCCTTGGAGTCGACTCGAACTGTCCTGGAGTCGACTCGCGTCTCAGAGACAACAATACTGTCTTCTGTCTTTTTTGGGTCGCGCTGTCTCGGAGTCGACTCGGGCTTTGCGGGAGTCGACTCGGCTCTCAGTGTCCGAAAGTTGCTCTATGACTTTTGCCTTGTATTACACTGAGAGTCGACTCTCGCTTTCTTTGGAGTCGACCTGCCAACCATCGGAGTCGACTCGCGTTCCTCAGGAGTCGACTCGGCTCTCAGGGACCAAAATACCTTCTCTGTCTTTCTGTCTGTAACTCCCTGGAGTCGACTCATACTACTCCGGAGTCGACTCGGCAAGCATCGGAGTCGACTCGCGTCTTCAGGAGTCGACTCGCTGACAGGTTTTGAGTTGGGTCTTTCTGTTTGTCTGTCAGTTCTCAGTCGGAGTCGACTCGAAACGTTCCGGAGTCGACTCGAGCCTGTGCCAATGCTTCTGATACGCTTGGAGTCGACTCGTAATATCCCGAAGTCGACTCGAGTCTCAGACTTTGGTTCAGATTCACTTCTTAACTTATCCAAAATGTCTTGAACCAAATCTAGAGACACTTAACTATAAATTTACAAGATTTTCACTAAAATACTAGATTGAATTCATTAGTAAACATAAGATATACTCAAATACTTTGAGCTCATCAAAATCAAATAGGGTTATAATCAATCACACCACAGTATTGTATGTCAATATATAATCTTACGGGCAGGATATCGACACATGGTCAGGCTATAACCCCAAAACCAATTCGAATCCAATCTCTTTATTATAAAAATACATTTCGTGTTTCAAAGTGAGGAATACCTAAAACCATGCGATATCGCAATCAATCAAACATATTTCATAACAAAATCAATACCTTCGATCATACATCATGTAATAAAGTACTATACATCAAATTCATGAATCATGAATAATTTGATTTAGAAATTATTATATAATTTGTCGATAAATCTAAAAAATATAGTCACATTAATGACCTTGTGAGGACAACCAGCCGATAAATTTCTAACTCTGAAAATCTCTCTTAATGATTAATATTCAAAAATTATATTTTTATGAAAATTTAGCTATGATAAATACTAAAATAAAAATCTTGAGTCCTAACACCCTCAAAGGCTAGCCAAGCAGTAATGCTTGATGTCTCGGTTGGTCCGAACAATGCAATTTTATTTTATCCAAGGTCAGGCTAGGGTGCAGGTGGCTTAATAGAGACCACATCTAGCATTATCCGACCAGGACGAGGGTAGAAGCTGGCACACTGCCCAACAACCATAGTTCAGGACCTCTTACGATGGTCAACTTTTGCTACAAGGGGTTCCATTGGTGGAACCCATGTGTCAAGAAGAGGAGAGAAAAAGAAAAAAAGAATGAATTAGGCATAGGGTGGGATTTTTTTCCTCATCCCCCACAACCCATGATTTTTTCTTCTTTTCTTTTTTTTCTTTGTTTCTTTGGCAAAATAGGCGAGCTCATCCTCACCCCTCTCTAGAATAATGGAGGGGCCTCATGGACCTAACAGAGATTGTGGTGGTGACTGCCGGTCGGAGTACCGACGGCAGGACTATTATGAGCGATGACCAACGATAGGGCGGCTGGTAAGAGGCATAGAAATTTGATGGAATAGGATTTTCGGACTTTATAGTAGAGATTTCATGGTGTCGGTGGCAGGGGCTCCTGCCATGGCCATGAGCTGATGTGTGAGATTGGCTGAGAGCTTCACCAACAAGCACTGGTGGTGTGGATGGCCGAAAAAGGAAGAAAGAAAGCTAGAATAAAACTAAAAATAGGGGAAACAAATATGATTTCCCCTACTTAATAAAAAAATCTGGCGATTAGCCAATTAGTAATCACAACCTAACAGTTAAGAAAGATGTAGATGCTGATTAATTAATGGTTTGAAAAGTTATTACCTTGCTCCGTCAATCTCAGGCTTTTTAGGCTATTTTAAGCCGATCAAATGGACCGGACTTGTTATCAGGCTAGGTTGGCCTATGAGACGGACCTTACATTAATATCCCCTTCTAGCTAGGAGAGGTTTAGATTTTAAGGCCCGATGATAGCATCATCACCAAATTTCTTTAATATAAATAAAGAGAAAGAGGGTTAAATTCTTATAGTAAGATTTAAGCCATATATTCTACCTACTTATAGGTTTGCCATATTGTTGTCCCCCATCACATTGAGGCGATAGGTCACATGGAAACCTCCTTCTACTCTGAATGAACTCAACATGGATGGCTCTTTTATACAGGATCTGCCATCGGAGCAAGATTTCTCCTATGAAACTCCAATACCTATATTGCATATGCAAGGGCTCAGATTTTGCCCACAAAGTGTCCTCGGTTTGCGGAAATTTGGGCCTTATGTGAGACTTTGCTTGTTATTACTAACCTTGGTTTTTATTAGGGTAAAGTAATTCTCTCAGCCTTGTTAATATTCTAAAATGGGTTAAGGGAATCCCTTAGGTTGCTAAAACCTATCATACAGGATACAAGGATACAACCCCATCGGCTTCAGGAGCACACTTTAACTCACATATACCATGAAGCTAATGCTTTGGTAGAATGGCTTGCAAATATAGGAAGGACAACACTATTCTTTCTTACATTTTAAGAATATTTAATAAATAAAAAATCAAAAGTCAATGTTTATGCTTCAATATAGTAGTTGATCTCTATAATATTACTTACAAGTATTTCACTTCCTACATCGAGCAAGATTTAAGGTATCTCATTTTTTTCTGAAAATTTCTCCATCTTCCATTTGGATTAGAGTTGAACTGAGAGTTGATTTTGATATTACAAAATAATTAAGTAAAAAGATAACCAATCTATTATCTTGTGCTTAATTGATTGATTTTAGAAAGTAAAGAAGAAAGTCTTCAGTTACTCTCAAACAAATATCATCTATCTGAAGCTCCACATCAAGAAGCATAACTTCAAAAAGGCCATGAAAATAATTCTTGAAAGCTCACATGCAAATACATAAAATTTTATGCTAAGCTACCTCAAGAGTCGATCCTAAGCTTACAACGAGTCGATCCTAGTATACTATTGCTGACTGATACGCCTTCATAAGCCGACTCCAGTAGATTACGAGTCGACCCTAAAATAGTATGAGAAGTCGACCAATGAAATATATGAGCCGACTCCAATCTAGTAGAAGTCGACCACAAAAAACAAACGAGTCGACACCTGAATGGCCATAGAGAAAAGATAGAGAGTGGAAAACTTGAATGCATTGGCGAGTAGACCCATGAAAATCATGAGCTGACTCTAGTTAAACAAGAGTTGACCTTTGAAAACAATGAGTCGACCTTTGAACGACCAAAATGAAAAGATAAATAGCAGTAAAACTTAGTTTGTTGAAGAGTCAGCCCCTGAAAATAATGAGTCGACTCTTGTCACTAGACGAGTTGACCCTAAAACTGAGAAAGCCATCTCTACAATATACATAAAAGAAAGATAGAGAGCAGCAAAAGCAGAAGTAAGCTCGAGTCGGCCTCTAAATATCGCGAGTTGACTCTTGAAGATTACGAGTCGACCCCTAAAGATGTTGAGTCAACTCCTCTATGCCTGACAATAGTAATTACTAGTTTTTTTATGGGTCAGAATAACTATTTTTCATCTCACAATGGCTCTTTTATCTATCTAACAGCAAGGAGTGTGTTCCAACATCTTCTAAATGATATAAATACATGGAAACACTAAAGATTAAAAAGAGCTCAAGCAGTACAAAGAAAAATCTATTAGAGCAAGAAAGAAAAAGAAAAAGAAAAGAGCTTCAAAGAAAAAAAATCATTCAAGAGTATTTATAGTGAGCTGAACGATCCCATCTTTTACATCTAAGAGTTGGTGACGTGCATTCAAGATCAATCAAAACAGCCAATAAAATCAAGGTCCATTTATTTCTTTGTATTTATTATTTAGGAGCTGTATTTTGTTGTATCTGCACTTAATTCTGTCTATATTTTACTGTAACAAGTTTTAGAAACTGAAACTTGGAAAAAGATCCATCCAAACTTTAAATTAGATTGTGTTGATCCTAGGATAGGCTCAGAAAAGGTTTTGTTTGATTAACCGAAAAAATCAACTTGGTTGATTATGAACCCGAGTAAAACAATCGGTATATATTTTTGTTGACTGCCTGAAAAATCAAGTGGATTGATTATGAGCCAGTATAAAACAATCAGATTGTAATTTTTGAAAGATTAGAGTAAAATTTTCAAGAAAAAAATCTTGGAGAGGGGATATAGGTGCAGGGTTGGCACTGAACTACTACAAATTTTGTCTGTTTGCGTTGCTTGATTTGATTGCATTAATTTTTTGCATATTTACTGTTGTCGAATTTCTGTTTACTTAAAAATATGCTAAACAGATCGTTGTTAGAATCGACAGACAAAGTTTAAATTAATTTTACTCTTACCTGTTCTACTCGAAGAATAGTGGTTGTAAGAGGTCGATCTACAGGGAGGCGGTTGGAGTTGCATAAAAATTTAAACATTCACTCGGATTCAAAATTGATTTTTGAATAACAAAAGAAAAACATTACGTCGGGGATGTTGAATATTTTCTAATTGAAAATAAACAAAGGGAAGAAAGAAAACTTTGCAATTGAAATTGGATGCAGAGTAGGGGTCGATTTCTAAAGACAAAATATGAATTAAGATCACCAGTCGAATAGCAAAGATTAATTTCAGAGTTATTTTAAAACTAAGAATTTCAGAATAAATTGCAGAGATTAAACTAAACCTAGAGCACGGATTGCATAAAAGAAAATTAATATATTGTATATAAAGCAAACATTAAAAGGATTGCATAAAAGAAAAAGAAAAATTAAATTGAACCTAGAACAATGATTGCATGAAAAAGAAATGATAAATTTTATAAAAATAAAATCGATTACAAATAACAATGGAGATTAGAGGCCTAATATTCCTTCCCTTTTGCAAATAAAATAAAGAAAAAAAAAGAAAAACAAATCACTTTTCTTCTCCCTCTCTCTCCCACGATGGAACTTCAACATAGAATATATATATATATATATTTCTTTCTTCTTTCCAAGAATAGAGCAATGCTCTGTTTCTTCTTCTCTCCCCACCGAACCGAGCTCCCTCTCTCCCCTATTCTTTGGCTCAACACCCAGCCGAGAACTCCCTCGTCCCCTGTCGATGGCCTCCTTATATAGGTCCCATCAGTCGGCGAGCACGTGGAGAGGATGCGGGATCGCTGGGCGCTGATCGTGGGTGAAGATCCGGTGCAGATGCAGCGATCACGGAGAGGGGGTTGCAGGATGTGGAAGAGGCGATGATGCGCATCTCGGCTGGGACACTTTCCGAATGAAGAGGACGGCCGGTGATGCGTGGGATGTTTGCTCGCGGATGCTGGAACTCGGAAGATGCCGATGATGAAGCGGAAGAGGAAGACGGACGCGTGAATCTAGGAGCTCCAACGGTTGGCTGGATCACGGCGGAGGCTAGAGGCTGGCCGCAGGATCGATGGGAGGAGCCGATTATTGCTTGATGGGCGCTGATTCGGGAAGGGGGCTGATTACGAACGCTGTGAGGAGGACGTGGCCTTGCTTCTTTGGGCCATGCTGGGATCGATCGCGGAAGGAAGGAGACGCGGGCTGAGGCGGAGGAGGCTGCTGTGAATCCGATCATGGAAGGAAGGAGACGCTGCGGGATGAGCTGGGGCACTGCGGATCGGGGAGAGGGGGACGCGGGATGAGACGGGAAAGCGAGAAAATAGGGGAGGATCTGCTGCTGTGGATGCGTTGGGAGGTTAGAAATGTGGTTCCCGGGGGATTTGGTCGCGGACCCGGAAGCACGGATGGCCAAGATGTTGAGTGCTGATCCGCGTGCAAGCATCGTGGACGGCTGATGCTGAGGCATGGCACGCTGGCTGGCACGCTGGCATGAACTGAGCTCAAACCCAATGTTATTGGGTCTCTTGGATTTCTTGCACTTAGACACAAATACAATGTTAATTAGTTAATTTTATCATTAATGATTAGCTATAATACTAATTAAGATGGAATGACGATTGCACTTTTGTGCTCTCTAACTAGCTTATTGCTAGTCTCTAGCAATTTAGTGCGAAAATGATAAAATGAGGGCACAAAAGATGTAGTCTAACCTATGACTTTTTATGGAAGCTAAGTATACAAAACTAAGATATGTACCCACTTTCGTAGAGCATCACGATTGCATTTAGCATGTGCAACAAGCCGTTAAACCCTAGGTTACCCTAGTGGACGAGTGTTGTCTCGTGAGGGTTTGCAGTGAAGTTACCCACAAACTTCATCAGTCAGAAATTTTCAATTTTTTACTCAAAATTTGAATAAGTATTACTGTATGAAACTAGAATTGCAAGGACAATAGATACTTGTTGCTATCATATTTAAGCAGACTCTAACTCAAGTTTCATTGCACCCCATCCATCTGCTAACAAGTCGAGAATGTAGTGAGGTGCAAGATAGTATCATATAAATGAGTGGCTTTCACTTACTTCCAACATGATCACTCTAATTTTCAAAACTTTCTAGAGTTAAATGGTAATGAACACTCGAGATTTAACTTTTAATCAAGTTGAATGCTAAGAAAAATGACTTGTGCAATATCTAGCCTTATTAAGCTTTCAAGCTGACCCGTGTAGCGAGTGTTAGGCCAATAACTCCCGATCCAGATGGCTCAAGGTACTAGGTGTAAAGACACCCTAACAAGCTTAATAACTCAAGTCAACTAGGCTCCAAGGCCGAATCAGTCACTCAGAGTTTAATCTTAGTCATCCTCACCTTTTTACGCGAACACTCGCTGCTTGCTAGGCAAGAGGCTCGGTTACTCAGTGAGAAGACTTAAAATAAACTCGTTTTATTTTTTTCTCTTTTTTATTTTTATTTTGTTTATAGGTGTTCATCACACATATAACTTTAAATTATCCAGAAGATTAAAAGTATTCATATTAGTTGTAAGTTTACATACCCCACTATTCATGTACTTACGTGTAGGTGCTAAATCATCTTCTATCATGTTAGCAGAAGATAGGTGGGACGAAAATTCAAATTAGAACTGCTATCATATTCCTTAACTCAAAGCTATTGTCAAAGCAATTCCTAGTTTGTATAGCCAAAAAAATTAGACTTTGAGTTAAAAATTTGAAATCCCCTCCCTTTTTTTATTTTATTTTTTTTATTATTTTTTTATGATCTTTTTTTTAGAAATCAAAAATATTCTCACCCCCATACCTAAATCTAACATTGTCCTCAATGTTAAAGAAATTTTAAAGCAGTAATAGGGCAGAGGGGAAGTTACCTGATATGGGTAGGCAAATTGACAATTGAGGCCAAAAACCCCCAAACCTACATGTTAGTAATTTATTGAAATTATTATTATTATTTTTATAATATTTACATGTTGGGTTGCCTCCCAAGAGCGCTAAGTTTTATATCTTCAGCCAGACAATTCTAATTCATTCATGATAGACAGGGTCGGTCAGAAGTGTCTCCTCGACTTCTGGACTCAGATACTCAAGGTATGGTTTTAAACGAAGTCCATTGACTTGAAAGGACCTACCATCCTTGGTATTGCATATTACTACTGCACCATGCGGGTGCACTTTCTCTACCATATATAGGCCAGTCCAACGAGATTTAATTTTTTCAGGGAATAGATGTAATCGAGAATCATATAAAAGAACTTTTTGTCCTTGGTGAAACTCTTTACGAGTAATCATTTTATCATGCATGATCTTCATGCGATTTTTGTACTTCTTGGTACACTCGTACGCATCGTTTCTAATTTCTTCAAGCTCATCGAGCTAAAGCTTCCTATGTTCTTCCGCCTTGTCGAGATCAAAATTAAGGCGTTTGATTGCCCAATAGGCCTTGTGTTCTAACTCGACAGGTAAATGGCAAGCCTTGCCATAGACAATCCTATATGGGGATATTCCAATTGGTGTTCTGTAAACCGTACGGTATGCCCACAATGCATCTGTTAACCTAAGAGACCAATCCTTTCGAGATGGATTGATAGTTTTTTGAAGGATGGTCTTGATTTCTCTGTTGAAAATCTCAACTTGTCCACTCGTTTGTGGATGATATGGTGTATCGACCTTGTAGGTGATGTTGTACTTCCTAGCAAGGGCTTTAAAAATTCTATTGCAAAAATATTTCCCCCCATCATTAATGATAGCACGAGGGGTGCCAAAGCGAGCGAAGACAGACTCCTTAAGAAACTTGATCACTACTTTGTGATCATTGGTCTTACATGCGACAGCCTCAATCCACTTGGACACATAGTCAACAGCTAGGAGTATGAACTGGTGCCCAAATGACATAGAAAAATGACCCATAAAATCAATATCCCAAACATCAAAGATTTCTACAATTAAGATCGGATTCAGGGGCATCTCATTTTTTCTTGAAATTTTTTCTAGTCTTTGACATCAGTCACATGCTTTACAATACTCGTGTGAGTCATGAAATAGTGTGGGCCAATAGAATCCAAATTGCAAAACCTTTGCAGCCATCTTTTTACCACTGAAATGACCACCACAAGCGTGGTCATGACAAAAGGAAAGAACTTTTCTTTGTTCGTATTCAGGGATACACCGTCGGATGATCTGATCAGGAAATATTTAAATAGGTATGGTTCATCCCAAAAATACCACTTCACATGAGCTAGGAAGCGAAATTGCTCCTGTTTGGTCCAAGAGTTGGGCATTTGTTCAGTAATGAGGTAGTTGACTATGTCAGCATACCATGGAACATTGGTATGGAAAATCATCATTAGTTGTCCATCCGGAAAAGTTTCAGATACAGGTAAAGATTCTGCAGATGATTCAACAATCAGTCTGGACAAGTGGTCAGCTACTACATTTTTAGATCACTTTTTATCTCGAATTTCTAGATCAACTTCCTGGAGCAATAGGATCCAACGAATGAGCCTTGCCTTAGCATTCTTCTTTGTGAGAAGGTACTTAAGGGCGGCATGATCGGAATAAACAAGAACCTTAGATCCTATCAGGTAGGGGCGAAATTTATCTAGAGCAAAAAACTACTGCCAACAATTCTTTTTCAGTGGTGGAATAGTTGAGTTGGGCGTCATTCAGAGTTTTACTCGCATAATGGATAACATGGGGAAGCTTCTCTACTCGTTGACCTAAGACAGCACCTATGGCATAATCAGATGCATCACACATGATTTCAAAAGGACGACTCCAATCAGGACACCTTATGATGGGTGCTGAAGTCAATTCAGACTTCAGTCTTTCAAAAACAGTTACACAAGTTGGTGAAAAATTGAAAACAATATCTTTGGCCAACAAATCACATAAGGATTTTGATATTTGGCTGAAATTCTTAATAAAGCGGCGGTAAAAACCCGCATGCCCTAAAAATAATCGAATTTCTCTAATAGTCTTGGGAGGTGGCAATTTAGCAATTAATTCTACTTTGGCCTTATCCATCTCAATTCCCCTTTGTGACACAATGTGTCCTAAAACAATACCTGATTCTACCATGAAATGACACTTTTTCCAGTTAAGAACTAAGTTTTTCTCTTTACAACGTTCTACAACAAGTATCAAGTGGTGCAGACATTCATCAAAATTGGATCCAAATATAGAAAAGTCATCTATGAAAACTTCTAAAAATTTCTCCACCATGTCAGAGAAAATACTCATCATACACCGTTGGAATGTAGCCGATGCATTGTATAGCCCAAAAGGCATGCGACGATAGGCAAAAGTGCCATAAGGACAGGTGAATGTGGTTTTCTCTTGATCCTCACGTGCGATAGGGACTTGGTTATATCCAGAATAACCATCGAAGAAACAGTAATGGGAGTGGCCAGCTAGATGTTTTAGCATTTGATCGATGAAGGGTAGAGAAAAATGGTCTTTCCTAGTCATGGCATTAAGCTTCCTATAGTCGATGCATACTCGCCATCCCGTTTGGACTCGAGTAGGGACTAACTCATTGTGATCATTTTTCACCACAGTGATGCTAGACTTTTTAGGTACGACTTGAATTGGGCTTACCCACTGACTATCAGAAATAGGATATATAATCCTTGCATCTAAAAGCTTGATGACCTCGGCTCGAACTACATCCTTCATGATTGGATTAAGTCGCCTTTGTGGTTCTCTAGAGATTTTTGCATCTTCTTCTAGATGAATTTTATGTTGAACCACAGAAGGACTAATCCCCTTAATATCAGCTATAGACCAACCGATAGCTTCCTGATTCTTCCTAAGGATACTTAACAACTTCTCTTCCCGTTCTTTAGTCAGATTTGATGCAATTATAACAAGTAAGGTCTTGTTGTCTCCAAAAAATGCATACTTCAAGTTTTCGGGAAGGTCTTTAAGTTCTAGTTGTGGAGGTTTGACATTGGATGGCACTAGCTGAGATTCCGAAATAGGCAATGGTTCGAACTTGGTAGCCCATTTGCTAGTATCCATCACAGGAATGGAATCTAACAATGTATTAACCTCCTGACTTGATTCACAATCTTGTCCGAAATTAGCCAAACATCTTTCTAATGGATCAGAATAACTCGACTCTTCAAAAGAACTGCTAATTATGTTCTCAATCATGTGAATTTCTTCCAAATCGTCCATCTCAGTTGACTGATTACTACTATGAAAAACATTGAGCTGGACAGTCATGTTCCCAAAGGCTAGAGTCATTATTCCATTTCGGCAACTAATCACAGCATTTGAAGTGGCCAAGAATGGTCTACCTAGGATCATCAGGATGTGACTTTCTGAATTTTTTACTGGTTCAGTTTCAAGGACTACAAAATCCACAGGATAGTAGAACTCATTAACTTTTATAAATACATCCTTCACAATTTCTTTGGGATACTTTATCATCCTATCTGCTAACGAAAGACTGATGTTTGTGGGTTTTAATTCCCCCAAACCCAATTCTGTGTAAACAAAATAGGGTAACAGGTTCACACTAGCTGAGCTCTCTGAATGATGGTTTCTCCTATTTTAATTTCAACAGTGGGGCAACCAGGGTCCTTGTATTTTGGGGCAATCTGTTGTTGAATGAGAGATGAGGCTTGTGCCGCCATCACAGCTTGCCTAGGAATACTGGTTTTTTTTTACACCGTGGTCAGGTCTTTTAAGAATTTTGTATAGGAGGGGATCTGTCTGATGGCATTTAGGAAGGGAAATTTATTTGAACATTTTTAAAGACTTCCATGATTTCATCGTACTGAGATTTTTTCTTTGAGTCTTCTAGTTTACCAGAAAAGGGAGCCTTGGGTGTGTAAGTCTCTATTGGTTTCTCCTCTATTCCTTGTGTTTTCTGTTCTTATGCCTTTTTCTGAGTGGGATTTGGTTCATGCTTTTCTTCTTTTTCTTGTACAGGAAGTTGGACCTTGTTGTCCACTTGCTTGCCAGACCATAAAGTGATAATTGCCTGAACTTCATTAGTAGGATTTTCATTAGAATCAATCTAAAACTGGCCTATTGGCCCCTGATTCTGTTGCCTACTAAGGTTAGGCACTGGCTGACTGGGCAATTCACCTCTCTTCCTATCCCCTAGAGAGTTAGCTATTTGGCTCAGACTAACCTCAAGTTTTGCAATCGCTTGCGCATGAAATTGGTTAGTCTGGGTTTGAGCCATGTTGGTCTGTTGTTGCTGTTAGATGAAGTCTTGTTGCTGCTTCATCATGTTAGCCATCATGGCTTCCAATGATGTAGTTTGATGAGAGATAGGGGCACTATAAGTAGGAATAGGTGGAGCCAATGATTGGTTTATTTGTGATGGACCTATCCTGAAAAAATTTTTCTGAAAACCTGGTGGACCACCTTTATGCTGAATAGGTTCATTTTGCTTGTATGAGAAATTTGGGTGGAACCTATTATCAGGATGGTAGACTGGGTTGAATGAATTAGGAGTGGATTTCTTAAAGGCATTATATGAATTAAGAGCATTTGCCTTCTCAGCCTTAATGTTGGGTAAACTAGGACAACACTCCACTAGATGCTCAGAACTGTTACACAAGATACATAAGCCCTGTGGCTCGTGTTCCACTTTCATGATGGGATTTGACTCTTTGTGTGAGTTCGAGTTAGTGGAAATAGTAAAAGCATCCAACTTTTTGCTCAGATTGTTCACCCCATTCACCAGATTGGACATAACATTCTTGAGTTCTGGGTTTATTTTTATTCCGTATGTACTTGGTTCTCTAGACCCATAATAATTTCTATCTACCTCCTGACCGTAACTACTCCAATTTTGAGCATTTTCAGCTAAGTCCACAAGGAACTCATAGGCTTGATCAGGGGTTTGGTTCATGAACCTACCCTTATGCATGGATTCAATCATGTTCCTATGTGCTGGAGGTAATTCTTTGTAAAAGAAATGTACTAGATCAGCCTTGTCAAGCCCATGGTGCGGGCACTTGACCAAAAGATCATGGAATCTTTTCCAAAGTTGGAAAAATTCCTCCTCAGATTTTTCTCTAAAAGTTCTTATGGCATCCTTAATTTTTTCAGTCTTTACCATGGGATAGAATTTAGCCATGAACTTCCTAGATAGTTGCTCCCATGACGTGATGGAATTTGAAGCAAGAGAATATAGCCATGCAGCAGCACGATCCTCTAAAGTCATGGAAAACAACCTTAATTTAATATCCTCTTCATCTAAATTTTGATTTCTAAATGTTTGACAGATTGTCAAAAATTTGTTTAGATGAATATACGGTTGTTCACTCTCAAATCCATGAAATTTGGGTAACATGTTTATTATTGCAGCCCGAATCTCGAATTGGGCTGCATTATTAATTGGTAATACTATGCAAGTAGGAGGACTAGCGGATGCGGGTGCGAACAACTCATTCAAAGTTCTAATATGTTCACCCATTGTAGAGATTGACGGTTGGTTACAGTTCGCAGGTTGTGATAAAAAGTTCTGTCAATCTCAGGATCAAATGGGGTTAATTTATCCCTTAATGACCTTCTACCATGCATACATTATCAACAATTCATTAGATTTGACTCCTACAATGAACGAAATCCTAAAAGAAGAGAAGGGCTAGACACAGATGACCACAACCAACACCACATAACAATTTGACCCTATTAGTCTTAAAATTAAGTGAGGTTTAGTAGCTTCTTAAATCTAGTTGCACAGAGATTTATCAGATTAAAAAGTTCATGAAATTCTCTCTAAATTAGACAGCTCCTAATCTCCTTTTCAGATTAAGCTTGAGCTTACCAGTTAAGCGATCCAGTAACCAGTGACCAGAAAAGTCCCGGGGTGTGTGGTGGTGTCAGAACGGAGACACCGATACTACAATACCCGTAACAGTTTTCACTGTTGTAAAACTTTTCTAGACATCACCAATTACTAAATTCTCACTGGAGTGGCTTTCAGCCGCTTCTTTTCAAGAGCCTAATTGAGCTTGAAAACCCTAAGGCCAACGTCTAATTGATTTTAATATAATTTGGCTTAGGATATGTATGCAAGGGTGGTGATTTTTGGGCTAAGGACAGGTAACGACTTCCCGATCTTATCTTTTTAATGGATTTTGTCCTTAAATTATTTTATGCAAATGCTTGATGCAGCAAATAATCAATGATTTTTTAAAGTTTATGCAATGTCATTAGGTTGTACAGATTAAATGAGCAACCAATTTTTTTTTAAAATTTTTATATAGGAAAACTTAAATGTAAATTAAAAACTAATCCTTATGCGTCAGTCAATCTCCGAATGCCTGTTGAATAAGCTCTGGAGATTACTCCGTGAGGAGCCCCAATAAAGGTATGATAACCTCGGAGGATTGCACCCTATCAATTACTAGCAAAAATAATTATTTTTTTTAAATTTTTTATTTAATTATTTTTTTAACTTTTTTTTAAAATTTCAAAATTTGAATTTCAAAATTCAAATTTTGAATCTAAATTTTTGAATTTTAAATTTTTTCACTCTTTTTTTTCAAATTTCAGAATTTAATAACTAAAAAAAATAATCAAAACAAGAGAAATTAATATAAAAAAAACTTACTACCAGAGTGCGTTCACTCCGGGCATCCATAATTCGATTTGATCTTCGTGATCGTTCTTGCTTCTCGATTTGTCTCCCCGGCAACGGCGCCAAAATTTTGTTGTCGGATTCCTGTTTACTTAAAAATATGCTAAACAGATCGTTGTTAGAATCGACAGACAAAGTTTAAATTCATTAAACGACATTTAATAGTCATCGCCCTCGAGTCAAGGCCCATTGTATGCAGCATGGCCAAAGAGTCAATAAGTCAGTAGTCTGAGTCAAGTATCATAGCAAATAAAAAGTCGTATGAATTGAGTCCTTTAATAAAGTGAGTGCCCATGCATGTCTCGTAGATATTCTAGTATATTTATGTATCGGGTATATCAAGGGTCACTATGTAATTATACAAAGCCATGTAATAATGGTTCATCTTGCAAGTAAGTCAAAAGAACTAATAGAATGAAATAATATTAGAGTGTTACACTCCATCTACTCTTTCCTATTTTCCCCCAACACATCAATTAGGATGATATTAGAATTTTGATACTTTCGTTACCCCTAATATAATAGTCTAGAGCTCAAGTATGTGTGCCCACCATGTATCTAGAGCCAATAATTTGATATTAGAGCCACAAAATCTAATGAGGTAGACAACCACGAAGGGCTATTCGAGAGCAAGGTGGCTCTAAAAAGAGAAACGAGAAGTTAAAAATAACTTAAAGAAGGAGACATTATTATCGGCAATGACTGGAGGAGATAGAAGATGGAGTTGAATTTTTACAAGTTGCCTTCCAGTCATCGCAACAGAAGTATGACTAACCTCTAGTATGGGAGCTTATTCTTAGAAAACTCGCTCATTGACATTGTTCCATCTCACACTTAGTTAAGGGAATCCCTTAGGTTGCTAAAACCTATCATGCAGGATACAAGGATACTACCCCATCGGCTTCAGGAGCACACTTTAACTGACATATACCGTGAAGCTAATGCTTTGGTAGAATCGCTTGCAAATACATGAAGGACAACACTATTCTTTTTTACATTTTATGAATATCTAATAAATAAAATATCAAAAGTCAATGTTTATGCTTCAATATAGTAGTAGATCTTTATAATTTTACTTACAAGCATCTCACTTCCTACATCGGCCAAGATTTAAGGTATCTCATTTTGTCTGAAAATTTCTCCATCTTCCATTTGGATTAGAGTTGAACTGAGAGTTTATTTTGATGTTACAAAATAATTAAGTACAAAAATAATTAATCGATTGTCTTGTGTTTAATTGATTGATTTTAGAAAGTAAAGAAAAAAGTCTTCAGTTACTCTCAAACAAAGATCATCTATCTGAAGCTCCACATCAAGAAGCATAACTTCAAAAAGACCATAAAAATAATTTTTGGAAGCTCACATGCAAATACATAAAATTTTATGTTAAACTCCCTCAAGAGTTGACCCTAAGCTTACAACGAGTCGACCCTAGTACACTGTCGCTGACTGATACGCCTTCATAAGCCAACTCCGGCAGATTGCAAGTTGACCCTAGAATGGTCTGAGAAGATAGACAGAAAGCCATGGAATTTAACACAGTGGTGAGTCGACCTATGAAATACATGAGCCGACTTCGATCTAACAAAAGTCGACCATAGAAACAAATGAGTCAACACCTGAATGGCCATAGGGAAAAGATAGAGATTTAAAAAATTCATCGCATTGATGAGTAGACCCACGAGAATTATGAGCCGTACTCTAGTCCAACAAGAGTCGATCCTATAAAATAATGAGTCGACCTCTGAACGACAAAAGTGGAAAGCTAAAAAGCAGTAAAACTTAGTTCGTTGAAGAGTCGATCCCTAAAAATCATGAGTCAACTCTTGTCACCAGACGAGCCAACCTCTAAACTGAGAGAGCCATCTCCACAATATACATAGAAAAAAGATAGAGGGCAGCAAAAACAGAAGCAAGCTCGATTCGACCTCTAAAGATCACAAGTGGACTCTTGAAGATTACGAGTCGACCCCTAAAGATGTTGAGTCAACTCCTCTATGTCTGACAATAGTAATAGCTAGATTTTCTGTGGGTCAGAATGGCTATTTTTCATCTCACAATGGCTCTTTTATCTATCTAATGGCAAATAGTGTGTTCCAACATTTTCTAAATGGTATAAATGTATAGAAACACTAAAGATTAAAGAGAGGTCAAGCAGTACAAAGAAAAATCTATTAGAGAAAGAAAGAGAAAGAAAAAGAAGAGAGCTTTAAAGAAAAAAATCATTCAAGAGTATTTATAGTGAGCTAAACGATCACATCTTCTACATCTAAGAGTTGGTGAACTGCATTCAAGGTCAATCAAAACAACCAACAAAGTCAAGATTTATTTATTTTTTGTATTTATTGTTTAGGAGCTGCACTTTACTGTATCAGCACTTAATTCTGTCTATATTTTGCTATATCAAGTTTTAGGGATTGAAACACGGAGAAAGATCAATCCAAACTTTAAATTAGATGTGTTGATCTTAGGATAGGCTGAGAAAAGGTTTTGGTTGATTAACCAAAAAAATCAACTGGGTTGATTATGAGCCCGAGTAAAACAATCGATATATATATTTTCGTTGACTGCTTGAAAAATTAAGTGGGTTGATTATGAGCCCATATAAAACAATCAAATTGAAATTTCAAAAAAATTAGAGTAAAATTTTTAAGAAAAAAGTCATGGAGAGGAGACATAGGTGCAGGGTTGGTACTGAACTACTATAAATTTTGTGCATTTGCTTTGCTTAATTTGATTGCATTAATTTTTTGCATATTTACTTATTACTCACTTGCAGAAAATAATATTCTTCTTTCAAGCTTTTTATTCCACTGCATTACACTTAAGTTTTTGAAAAGCCCAATTTACCCTTTCTTGGGCTGCATAGCTGGGCAACAATAATTGATTAGTCACTATCTAAAAATCTTGTCCTTAATTCTTTGCTTTTATAGGTTTGAAGAGCTGGAGCTCGAGGTACTTTGGCTTAGGCCTTGACTTATTTCTCGCACCTTTTCTTAAACTATTTGGAACATGTATGTGGGCTCCCATGCACACAAAATGGGTTCGGGTTATATCTTTCGCACAAAAAAATGATTCACCTTCTTTAGCAATAAACCCTTGGATCACACCTCGTATCGATCTCAAAGCATTCCACTCTTTTTTTTCATCCATCTGCATAGATTTCAAGGCACCAATTTCGCATTCTAATGGTTGACATCGCAAAAGAAAGTGAGTTATTCTTTCGCACGAAAGATATAAGCTGAAGCCATGCAAAACAAGGGGGAGAGAGACGGACAAAAATTGTGAAGAAAAAACAGGCTCTAATATTTTGGTATTATGGTCAAGCATAGTGTCTTGGACATATTTAATATTCATGAAAATATGGTTTTTGGCACCTTAATAACGTCCTTAACATACATTTTGTAGCGTGACATATCTCCACGCACCAAATAAATGAATAAAAGAAATTCTAATCCCTATTCAAGTGCAAAAGTATCTCTAGAAGCTACGAATTCTTACCTTCTCGTCATGTGGAGGTCCAAAAAAATAGATCTATATAATTTTTCATATCTGAGTCTAGATCTATTAAACAATAACTCAATCCAAACTTGAAATAAATTTGATACATACGTGTATATACAAGCAAAATGCCCCGCAATGCAAGGGTGATAAAATAAATAAATACACAGAGGAAATCAACCTATCTAATTTAGCCTATGACAGTGGCAATACTATTAAATGTTTTAGTTAAAGTTCTATCATAGCAATCAATTAGATCCAAAGGATGCTTAAGATTTATCCTTATTGTTTATTAATTTTATACTCACCCCAATATGTGTTCAAAATTCCAGTCTCCTTTGCACCTCCATCATCCCCCGCCTGGTTGGATACCCTTCCAAAATTTAATTTCCAAGCGAATGCAAGTCTAGGGCCCACCATGGGGCCGCAATATTCCGACCGATGTATGGATCCCATCACAATTCAGCAATAACTGCACCTGATTGGATGGCTCATACTAAAGCCATCAGACCATTTGCCGAATTCAACATTCTCGGACCCTCCTTCCCACGCATCCAATAAAGAGCCGAACTGGGACTCCTAATCCCGCTCCAACGGCTCCAAAAGTGATAAAAACGTACTCTAATCCATCACATCTTCTACCCATTCAGTTAATCTTGGAGATAAAAAAAAAATGATTAGAGATTAGGGAAAGGAGGCAAGGAGGTTGGCTTTGACGAAGGAAAACCATTTTTAGTAAGAAAACAATCTACGAATAGGAGTCCCGTTACTTAATTTGAAATTCATGATATGCTCGATATTTCTATGATTTTTATAGAATTTTTACTGAATTCTATTCCATCACATCTCCTTCTCCCACTTGTACTCTATCGGGCCACGTAATCTTGGAGGTCAAAAGAGTTGGTTAGATATCAGGGAATCGAGCGATCGTTACCGACTCCAGGATTCGTTTCCTACGCAATCTGGGCTATATAAAAAA
Source organism: Phoenix dactylifera (assembly GCF_009389715.1). Lineage (NCBI taxonomy): Eukaryota > Viridiplantae > Streptophyta > Magnoliopsida > Arecales > Arecaceae > Phoenix > Phoenix dactylifera. Next base: position 87,515 of record NW_024067824.1, on the reverse strand, counting down.
AATAATAAATCAGTTTATTTAAACTGCATCTACGAAGTCTTCCCAAAGATAAAGGTTCCCTCCCGTCATAAACTCTCTCCTTGTTTTCTTGCTCTCAGATCTCAACCATGGATAACCACCGAGAAACCATCGTAACCATACCAGATGGCTTCACAAATCCATTGCTCCATCAAGAAGCCGCAGCTGTAGAAGAAAATAGCTCCAGATGGTCCGACCTTTCCGTCGACGTCCTCGAGCTAATCCTCCGGCGGCTCGGCCCCGTCGACCACCTCCGGTTCGGGGAGACGTGCCGGTCGTGGAGGTCCGCCCGATCCCTCCACCGGACACGCCTCGACCTCCCCACCCCGCAGCTTCCGTGGCTCCTGTCCGGCCCAACATCGTTCCTCTCCAAAGGCTACCGCTTCAAGTTCTTCAGCCCCTCGGACGGCCGCCGTTACACCATCAGCATACCAAAAAGAACTCCAAGGCAGTACTGGGTCCCCGGCTCCTGCGCCAACTGGCTTATAACCGATGCAGGTCGCGATATTTTTCTCGTCAACCCCTTCACCGGAGTAGAGCTAAGATTGCCGAGGATTATAGCGGAGCGCGAGCCGAACCAGGACTTCGCCATCGCCGTCTCGTCGCATCCCGGCGCTCCCTACGGTGCGGTCGTGCTGGCGAACCTGTGGACGGTCTCACTTATCTGCAAGCGTCCTGGCGACAGGCACTGGCTCTGGTTTCATCTGACTGGGGAAGACCGGAGAGTCTGTCAAGTCGCGGCGGTCGGAAGGAAGTTCTACGGCATCACTCACGGGCGTCGGCTGGTCGACATCGACCCTGACCGATCTCCGCAAGTGGTTGTCATGAATCAAGTTGGAAGTATCCTGGGGAACCCCCAAGGTAGAACTCATGTTTTCCTGGTCGAGTCCGACGGAGACTTGCTAGCCGTCGTCATGAGCTGCCCGAACCTCCGTAGGTCTACTCCTTCGTTCAGCTTCTTGAGGTGGGACGTCGAGACATCGTTCTGGGAGGCGATTGAGAGCATCGGGGACCGGCTTCTTTTCTTGGGCCTGAGCAGCTCCATCTCGGTGGCTGCGAGAGAGCACGGAGTTGCCGGTGGGCGGATTTACACGATAGGTCCTCATTCTACGGGGATTTATGACCTGAGAACACGCGAAGGGGAGGTGCTTTGCTGCTGCAGGAGCTCTTCATGGCGAACTTGGGTGGCGCCTCGGCTGTTCTACTGGGAGGGACAAGCAGACGAGATCAGCTGGTGGCGGTATTATGCTGAAGAAGCCGTGAAGGTGTTTTTGTGGGCACTGATTACTGTTTCTATTTTTTTTGTTTTATGTTGGGCATTAAACGACATTTAATAGTCATCGCCCTCGAGTCAAGGCCCATTGCATGCAGCATGGCCAAAGAGTCAATAAGTCAGTAGTCTGAGTCAAGTATCATAGCAAATCAAAAGTCGTATGAATTGAGTCCTTTAATAAAGTGAGTGCCCATGCATGTCTCGTAGATATTCTACTATATTTATGTATCGGGTATATCAAGGGTCACTATGTAATTATACAAAGCCATGTAATAATGGTTCATCTTGCAAGTAAGTCAAAAGAACTAATAGAATGAAATAATATTAGAGTGTTACACTCCATCTACTCTTTCCTATTTTCCCCCAACACATCAATTAGGATGATATTAGAATTTTGATACTTTCGTTGCCCCTAATATAATAGTCTAGAGCTCAAGTATGTGTGCCCACCATGTATCTAGAGCCAATAATTTGATATTAGAACCACAAAATCCAATGAGGTAGACAACCACGAAGGGCTATTCGAGAGCAAGGTGGCTCTAAAAAGAGAAACGAGAAGTTAAAAATAACTTAAAGAAGGAGACACTATTATCGGCAATGACTGGAGGAGATAGAAGATGGAGTTGAATTTTTACAAGTTGCCTTCCAGTCATCGCAACAAAAGTACGACTAACCTCTAGTATGGGAGCTTATTCCTAGAAAACTCGCTCATTGACATTGTTCCATCTCACACTTAGTTAAGGAAATTCCTTAGGTTGCTAAAACCTATCATGCAGGATACAAGGATACTACCCCATCGGCTTCAGGAGCACACTTTAACTAACATATACCGTGAAGCTAATGCTTTGGTAGAATCGCTTGCAAATACATGAAGGACAACACTATTCTTTTTTACGTTTTATGAATATCTAATAAATAAAATATCAAAAGTCAATGTTTATGCTTCAATATAGTAGTAGATCTCTATAATTTTACCTACAAGCATCTCACTTCCTACATCGGCCAAGATTTAAGGTATCTCATTTTGTCTGAAAATTTCTCCATCTTCCATTTGGATTAGAGTTGAACTGAGAGTTTATTTTGATGTTACAAAATAACTAAGTACAAAAATAATTAATCGATTGTCTTGTGTTTAATTGATTGATTTTAGAAAGTAAAGAAAAAAGTCTTCAGTTACTCTCAAACAAAGATCATCTATCTGAAGCTCCACATCAAGAAGCATAACTTCAAAAAGACCATAAAAATAATTCTTGGAAGCTCACATGCAAATACAGAAAATTTTATGCTAAACTGCCTCAAGAGTTGACCCTAAGCTTACAACAAGTCGACCCTGGTACACTATCGCTGACTGATATGCCTTCATAAGCCAACTCCGGCAGATTGCGAGTTGACCCTAGAATAGTTTGAGAAGATAGACAGAAAGCCAGAGAATTTAACACAGTGGCGAGTCGACCTATGAAATACATGAGCCGACTTCGATCTAACAAAAGTCGACCATAGAAACAAATGAGTCAACACCTGAATGGTCATAGAGAAAAGATAGAGAGATAAAAAATTCATCGCATTGACGAGTAGACCCATGAGAATCATGAGCCGTACTCTCGTCCAACAAGAGTCGATCCTATGAAATAATGAGTCGACCTCTGAACGACAAAAGTGGAAAGCTAAAAAGCAGTAAAACTTAGTTCGTTGAAGAGTCGATCCCTGAAAATCATGAGTCGACTCTTGTCACCAGACGAGCCAACCTCTAAATTGAGAGAGCCATCTCCGCAATATACATAGAAAAAAGATAGAGAGCAGCAAAAGCAGAAGCAAGCTCGAGTCGACCTCTAAAGATCACAAGTGGACTCTTGAAGATTACGAGTCGACCCCTAAAGATGTTGAGTCAACTCCTCTATGTCTGACAATAGTAATAGCTAGATTTTCTGTGGGTCAGAATGGCTATTTTTCATCTCACAATGGCTCTTTTATCTATCTAATGGCAAATAGTGTGTTCCAACATTTTCTAAATGGTATAAATTTATAGAAACACTAAAGATTAAAGAGAGCTTAAGCAGTACAAAGAAAAATCTATTAGAGAAAGAAAGAGAGAAAAAGAAGAGAGCTTTAAAGAAAAAAATCATTCAAGAGTATTTATAGTGAGCTAAATGATCACATCTTCTACATCTAAAAGTTGGTGAACTGCATTCAAGGTCAATCAAAACAACCAACAAAGTCAAGGTTTATTTATTTTTTGTATTTATTGTTTAGGAGCTGTACTTTACTGCATCAGCACTTAATTCTGTCTATATTTTGCTATATCAAGTTTTAGGGATTGAAACATGGAGAAAGATCAATCCAAACTTTAAATTAGATGTGTTGACCTTAGGATAGGCTGAGAAAAGGTTTTGGTTGATTAACCAAAAAAATCAACTGAGTTGATTGTGAACCCGAGTAAAACAATCGATATATATATTTTCGTTAACTGCTTGAAAAATTAAGTGGGTTGATTATGAGCCCATATAAAACAATCAGATTGAAATTTCAGAAAAATTAGAGTAAAATTTTTAAGAAAAAAGTCACGGAGAGGAGACATAGGTGCAGGGTTGGTACTGAACTACTATAAATTTTGTGCGTTTGCTTTGCTTAATTTGATTGCATTAATTTTTTGCATATTTACTTGTTACTCACTTGCAGAAAATAATATTCTTCTGTCAAGCTTTTTATTCCACTGCATTACACTTAAGTTTTTGAAAAGCCCAATTTACCCTTTTGTTGGGCTGCATAGCTGGGCAACAATAATTGATTAGTCACTATCTAAAAATCTTGTCCTTAATTCTTTGCTTTTATAGGTTTGAAGAGCTGGAGCTCGAGGTACTTTGGCTTAGGCCTTGACTCATTTCTCGCACCTTTTCTTAAAATATTTGGAACATGTATGTGGGCTCCCATGCACACAAAATGGATTCGGGTTGTATCTTTCGCACAAAAAAATGATTCACCTTCTTTAGCAATAAACCCTTGGATCACACCTCGTATCGATCTCAAAGCATTCCGCTCTTTTTTTTCATCCATCTGCATAGATTTCAAGGCACCAATTTCGCATTCTAATGGTTGACATCACAAAAGAAAGTGAGTTATTCTTTCGCACGAAAGATATAAGCTGAAGCCATGCAAAACAAGGGGGAGAGAGATGGACAAAAATTGTGAAGAAAAAACAGGCTCTAATATTTTGGTATTATGGTCAAGCATAGTGTCTTGGACATATTTAATATTCATGAAAATATGGTTTTTGGCACCTTAATAACGTCCTTAACATACACTACAAGAATAATGGTCATTAGCGACGCATTTTTTGGCCTTTAACGACGCTTTTAAGCGTCGCTAAAAACCATCCCGACGCTTTCGTAAGCGTCGGCAAAGCGTCGCCTATGCTACCGTGGAGAAAATTTTTTTCGACGCATCGAAAAGAGTCGAAGGCTTTCCCGACGCTTTTTAGCGTCGGCAATTTCAAACTTAGCGACGCTTTAAAGCGTCGCTAGCTGTAATGTAACGACGCTTTAAAGCGTCGCTAATTGATTTCTAGTCGACATTTTAGCGACGCTTTAAAGCGTCGCTAATTGATTTCTGGTCGACAATTTAGCTTAAAGCGTCGCTAATTGAAAATAATTTTTTTTAAAAATAATTTTTGAAATTACTAAACCCTGTTTAAAAATACTACACATTACAGTTTTTTTAACCAAATGAAAAAAGCCGGTCTTTCAAAGAGTACAAACTAAGCCAATCTACTGGTTCAGCGCGTAGCATCAGTGTTTCAATTGCAGTTCTATTCTGGTTAGCTAGGGAGAAACAGAAAGCAGTAAACATCCATATCCTGAGTGTCTTCATTTGTAGTAGGTTCTTGTCAGTGACTAGTAACTGATACAACAACAGAAGCAACAAATGCCTGCATTTCTCACCCTGGAACGAACCAAATACCTGAATTTATTGCTGCAGAATCTAGCAGACAGCCATGATAAAGCTTTGGAACATGATTTGTGATTCTTTCTTCTGATAATGATCTAATCAGGCTGATGATTTATGTCAATGCTCTTATAATCAGGTAATCTGATAAAGTTATTTGCAGTATTTGCAGATCTGAAAGCTTCTATATAGATGTACCTTAAAAAAAAAGCTTCTATAGAAGCAGGTTTATAAGTTTGAGCATATGACCATCAAGTTATTCATCAGCCAACTTCTTGAGATGTTGGAATTTTTATCACTATTTGGTTGAATAGTGAAAGTTCATCTTCCTTTATTCTCCTTCGTCGTAAGGAAAGTAGCCATTAGTTTCCAAGTTTCATAACGAGTAAAACGAAGTGGACATAAACCAAACCTCCAAAGAACGTGAGCTGGTTTGTTTCTGTTTAACATATATCAGAAAATCAAAGCGTCATATGGACAGCAGCCTGGGTTCCTGACACATGAAGAACTTTTAATATACCATGAGTTTAGTTTGAAGGTGGGAGCCAACAGTAATCCATTTCCCACTAAGTTTCATTTACAGATTATAGTGACAGAATGTTAAGAGGAAATTTTACCTGTCATAGAATAAAAAAAACAGTATCATCATTTACACTTGAAAAAACAAATTTTATCAGCAAAATAATTTCTTAAAGATTCAAGACAGCACAACCCTTTAGATCCAATCTACTATTTAACAGATTAAATAGTAAAGAAATCCACAAAAACATGGGAGACTGTCTTTTGATTTCAGACAGCCATCACAAAGATCATTTCAAAGATGAAAAACATCATGCACGCACGTAAGATTTGGTTTCAAGCAGTCCTAAGCCTGTCTAAAGAAATTAACTGTTCCAGAATGTTCAAAGCATAAGAAGATTTAAAAAAAAAGAAAAAGGCGTACCCTCAATTTTTGTTTCTCAAATTCTGATACAATAAAGCTTGAAATATCAGAAGACACAACATAGCCAGGACCATTTGCATATGGTGGATAATCTTCTTCAGGCCATTCCTGAAAAGGGAGGCACCAAATTTCTAAACCCTGTTTACAAAATCAAAGCCACACAACTAAGCGAGATATACACAAAATCGAACATATTTATCTAAACATTCATATTGTCAAATTACATTCATACTATCAATTTACGTTTACAATGTACTTCAAAAAGCATAAAAAAATACATATAAACTCCAAAATAAATGCTTCAGGGGTCGCTAGCATCACCATCTCTACGTGCAGATGAACTATCAGGAACCTGTAATAAAAAAACTAAAGCAGTTAAGAATACGAAAATTATTAAACTCTTTAAGAAAAATATGATACTTATGCAAAATGCTCAAGTAGATGTAGTAATTTACTTGAGGAGGGACAAACTGATGCAACAAAGATGTAATCTGATTAATCTGAGCCCTCAAAGATTGCATCTCTGTCTGGTGGCTCTGCTTCAACTCTTTTATCTCTGCCTTCAGATCATTAACCTCTGCAGTGCTACTACTCTGTCTAACATCTTGAGTATATCTACCCACTGCAGACAACTGAGTGGAGGTAACTCCAACGCCATAACCTCTCACTCGACCATAACGCTCCGAGCCCATCAACTCGGTAAACACCTGAGCTTCGACACCTCTGGTGTTGCCGATTGAAGATAACTCTCTGATACGCTCTGAAATAAGGGATGTAGCTCTGTCCTATATCTCTCAAAAACAATCAAATTAATTTTTGAAAAATTAAAATATATAAAAAATCATTGCAGAAATTATTAATAAATACATACAACTATATCTCTCGATATGATTTATAAATATAGACATTAGAGTTTAGCAAAATCACCTCTCAATAGGATACATCCATCGGTATTGAACCGGTCCACCAAGTTTAGCTTCCGCCGCTAAGTGAATGAGTAGATGAACCATAATAGTAAAAAATCTAGGAGGAAAGATCTTTTCCATATGGCATAATGTAAGGGCAACATTAGACTCCAATTAATCAAGCACCCTAGGATCAAGAACTTTTGAACACAATGCTTTAAAAAATGATGACAACTGAGAAACAATTACAAGAACTTGATTCGGCGTTGACGATCTTAAAGCCAATGGAAGTATATCTTGCATCAAAATATGACAATCGTGACTTTTAAGATTTGAAAGTCTTCGCTCTTTAAGATTTACGCACCATGAAATATTCGATGCATACCCATCAGGAACCTTCATATTTTTCAGAACCATTAGGAAAAGATCCTTATTTTGAGTAGACATTGTGTAACATGCAGGAGGTATAAAAAATTTATCATTACCAAGCTCTTTCGGATGAAGCTCTTGTCGTATGCCCATATCTTTCAAATCAAGACGCGATTTCAAGTTGTCTTTGGTCTTTCCATCAAGATTTAACAATGTTCCAATCAAGTTATCACAAACATTCTTTTCTATGTGCATGACATCAAGATTATGTCGAAGAAGATTATACTCCCAATAAGGTAAATCAAAAAAAATACTCCTTTTTTTCCATAACTGTTTCTGTGTAGAAGCAACCAATGTGTCATCATCATTTTTCTGTCCATATGCATTGTCATCATTCTCAAAAAAGTTAGCATCCTCTAAAATCTCTGATATTAACCCTTCATTTAATGAGCTACCAACATCCTCCCTTCCCCTCTTCTTTAAGCATTTGGAGACCTTACCAGATATGTAATTTGTGCCATGCATTTGTCTAAGAACTTCGGTACCAGTTGGTGGAATAGGGGCAGAACGCAACTCTGTGGTACTATCAAACAGATCATTCTGAAATCGAAATGGATGGTTTGGTTCTAACCATCGACGATGGCCCATATAACAGAACTTTCCTCCATTTTTTAACCAATATGAATGGGTTGAATCTCCACAAGAAGGACATGCAATACGCCCCTTAGTGCTCCAACCGGATAAATTAGCATATGCAGGAAAATCATTAATAGTCCATATAAGAGCTGCACGCAATTTGAATGTTTGACCAGTAAAAGCATCAAATGCATCAATACCCTCCCATAACTGTTTCAATTCCTCTATTAAAGGCTGCAAGAAAACATCAATATCATTACCTGGGCCCTTATCATCTGGAATAACCATTGACAAAATGAGTGAAGACTGTTTCATACACATCCATGGAGGTAAATTATATGGAACCAAAACAACCGGCCAAGTGCTGTATGTAGAACTCATAGTTCGAAAGGGATTAAACCCATCAGTAGCCAAACCCAGTCTGACACTGCGAGCATCAGAAGCAAATTCGTGATGCCTATCATCAAATGCTTTCCATGCTAAACTATCTGCTGGGTGTCGTAACATTCCATCTTTTGTACGGCCTTCGTCATGCCATCTCATAGAGGAAGCCGTCTTCGATGATGCATACATTCTTTTCAATCTAGGTATGAGAGAAAAATATCTCAACACTTTAGCCGGTCTTTTCTTAGTCTGTGCAGCATCCACTTCATTCAAAAAATCATGCTCATCTTTAGATTTCTCCCATCGTGAAGATCCACATATTTGGCACGACTCTTCGTTAATATTTCCACCACGGAATAAAATGCAGTCATTCGGACAACTGTGTATCTTCTCGTATCCAAGATCCAATTCTTTTACTAATTTTTTGGCTTCATAAGAAGATGATAGCAAAGTAACGCCTTCCGGAAATGCATCATTTAATAATTGGAGAAGCATAGTAAAAGACTTGCTAGACCACCCATTCAAATACTTCAAATGGAATAAATGCACAAGAAAAGAAATCTTTGTAAAATTCTTACAACCCGGATATAGTTCTTCATCACAAGATTTCAGCAAGTTATGATACCGAGCTGTGTCATCATCAGAGTGTATATGTTCTTCAACATGCATAAAATCAGTTGTTGTACGCTCATCACCTATTTCAGTTGCTTCTTATCCTCCACTAATATCTGTTAAATTTCTAATACTATGTCCAAGAGCATCTCTGAGTAAGCCCCTTATATCATCTTCTCCTACAGGTTTTTTTTCTGTATTACTGGATGCAAAACTAGAGGTGTCTTCTATATACGAGGGTTGGTTACATGGAGATGACAATATCAACTCTCCATGAAATACCCATTCAGTATAACCTCTTGTAAAACCATTCCACACTAAATGTTCTTCAACAGTTTTTGGAGCAAGAGAAGAAGCATTTACACATTTTCGACATGGACATAAAATCTTCCCATTCATATTAGATTTCTGAAAAGCAAATTTAATGAAATTCTGAACTCCATTCAAATATTCGTCACTGTATCTCGGCTTATTCATCCAACTTTTGTCCATTCTAAGAAAAAACAAGGTAAATGATACAGTCAAAAATATGCATGCGTACACTGACTCAAGCAAAATTAAGTTAAACAAATAGCACTTAATCAATTAATTCAATGATTGCATAGCCTACATTTAAGAGCTATATATATGTATTACAATATGTCATCCGTATTAGATACCGGTATTGAATCGGTATGGTACGGTACGCTCCAACCTTACTTATAAGCCTTATCTTGGATTTGTAGCCTTATCTTGGATGATCACTATTATTGTGATTTTCTTACCATATAAGCCTCATGCATCTGTTTCTCAACCTTACTTACCATGAGAATGTATTGACTTATTGTGAAACCTGTTAATGACAATGGATTTGTTGCTGGTGTTTAAATTGTAATCATGTTCTTCCTATATTGTAATTAGACTGATGTCTATTTATAAAGTCAGCTTGTTACAAAGCCAATTTATTACAAAGCCAGTCTGTTACAAAGCCAATTTATTGCAAAGCCAGTCTGTTACAAAGCCAATCTATTTACAAGTCAGCTATAACACAAAGCATATAAATCCATGTTGAGACAATCTGTTACAAAGGACAAAAACAACAATCCATGTTGAGGCTAAAAGGGCATATAAACACCCTTTCATTGTTGGATTGATGCTTAAAAGGCAATCTGTTAACTGAATATCTATCATTACAAGCCACAGCTGATTAAAAACAGCTTTCAAGACCTACTAATTAGTTCAAGGCGTTACAGTTTGCTGATTGTAAATAGCTTGCTGTTCAATCTAGCTACCATTACTCAGTTCCATACATGAAAATCAATCCAGCTAACGGCTGCATATAAGAATCACTTTACACATCTACTAATAGAACCAATATGCTTTTATTTCTGCTTTCACTAAACAAATTCAGTTCCATGGATGAACAGACTCATATCTGTTAGCCTAAACAAATACAGTTCCAATACAATCAATTCAATGCACATATTCTTTGTTTATCACAAAATAAAGTGACGCCTATTACATTGTGTATCACATTTACAGTCATATGACACTGCATCCATTTAAAAAAGGGAAAGAGGGAAACGAGTTCTCAAGTACCTGATAAGAGAGCAAGTCTTCCTTTGATAACTTTCCCAAATTTCTAAGCCAACGAAGAGATCTGAAAAGCAGTAGATCTAGATCTGAAAAGCAGTAGATCTCAAGTACCTAATACAGTAATGAATGAACATTCCTAAAATAAGGAGACAGAAAGAGAAAGATATATAAATATCTCCAGGCAGAGCTCTCTCCTTCTGAAAGAGAAGAAGATAAATATATCACAATAGAGTGGTCTTCAGTTCTGATAGTCTAGGCAACTGGGCTTCTTATAACTAGCACTTGTAGAAACTATTTGGACCTTCTGAACAGGCAAATCAGAACCAAATTAACATCTTACACAACCCAAATTTAACACCCGAACAAAAAAAAGTACATAATAATTGAAGCCCAAACAGAACATGCAATAAATTTATAAGTCCAAAACCTACAAGCCCATTTGCCAAATCCAGCCATTCAAAAATTAAGGTTTTTATTTATTTATTTGATTAGACAAATGGATCATATATATTTAGTATGAATAAATCTAATAAAATCAAAAAAAATAAAATATTGTGCAATGCAATCGGGACGGCTAACAAGTCGATTCAAAGCACGTCTCCAAAATGTTCCACTACAAAAGAGGCAACTCGCATCCGAAAACTAAATTCAGCCACCCTATAGCTGCAGCAATTATGGCATTTCATCAAATAAATACTACGCATTAATAATGTCAAAAAAAAAGTAGCCGGTGAAGAAGTTGTGTAGTCAATGCTTTTAATAAAATAAATATGTTTCTTGTCCAACCATAACATCAGCAGAGAGGGAGAGTAAAAATCTGAAGTTTTTTTTTTCACTCATGTAATTGAAAAGAAATACCATATCCAAATATCGCTTTCTTGATTCATTTATAAACCATAAATATGAAATTAAAATTAGTTGGTTTTCCTCCAACACAATTGATTAATAAAACCATACATATAAGAAAAGTAACCATTCACAATAACTCAGCTCTTTTAGTATTTGTTACCCAGACTTACAATATCATGATCAAATAAAAATTCATTAAAAACGTATTATGATGTGCAATATTGTGGAAAACCAGAATTTCCAGAATTTATGGAAAACGTATTAAAAATTCATTTATATTTCCAGAATTTCCTCTCCTTTGCTTTTCTTCTTCCCACATCCCAAAATCACCACCATTAGCTGAGAATTTATGTTCTTTTTAATAAATAGCTATCAAGATGAGAGAGCAAAATTAACAAGCAGTATGCATAAAATAGTGCCTAATAAAAGTTAATAAATAGTTACAAAATAGCAAAACAAATGCATAATCTAATCGGACAAACTCAGTGAAATAAAAGTAAGAGAGCAAACGAAACCATATATTTCCAAGACTACCACCTCAAAACTTAGAAAATAAGCTAACAAAGTAAAGGAAACGCCAGAATCTGTACATTTACAGAGAATTCTAAAGCATAAACCGGAGATTAAAAAAGGGAAAGAGGGAAATGAGTTCTCAAGTACCTGATAAGAGAGCAAGTCTTTCTTTGATAACTTTTCCAAATTTCTAAGCCAACGAAGAGATCTGAAGAGCAGTAGATCTAGATCTGAAGAGCAGTAGATCTCAAGTACCTAATACAGTAATGAATGAACATTCCTAAAATAAGGAGACAGGAAGAGAAAGATATATAAATATCTCCAGGCAGAGCTCTCTCCTTCTGAAAGAGAAGAAGATAATCCTATGATCCTATGATCGAAGCAAGAGAAGAAGATAATCCTTGCCGGCTCCAAACTTCAAACGCCGTGTGAGTGCTCTGCGGCGGAGGAGGAGGAAGTCGTCCACGAAGAGGAGGCCAACGGAGAGGGGAGGAGGGGAAGGAGATGCGGCGGAGATCGGTGAAAAGGGCTGAGGACGGAAGGGGTCGGTCGCCGGAAGGGGACGGAAGGGCTGAGGATTTAGGGCTATGGCCTGTGGGGGGAGGGGATCGATTAGGTCTTGTGGTGGGAGGAGTGAAGTCCGACGACGATTATAAGCGTCGTCGTATTTTTTCTATGCCGACGCTTATAAGCGTCGGTAATGGTTTTTTTTCCCGACTCTCTTTACAAGCGTCGGCGGTTACCGTCGGGAAAAAAAAAATTGCCGACGCTTTCATTTAGCGTCGGCAATATAGAGTCGCGACAGCCCTTAATTGTTGTAGTGATACATTTTGTAGCGTGACATATCTCCACGCACCAAATAAATGAATAAAAGAAATTCTAATCCCTATTCAACTGCAAAAGTATCTCTAAAAGCTACGAATTCTTACCTTCTCGTCATGTGGAGGTCCAAAAAAAAAGATCTATATAATTTTTCATGTCTGAGTCTAGATCTATTAAACAATAACTCAATCCAAACTTGAAATAAATTTGATACATACGTGTATATACAAGCAAAATGCCCCGCAATGCAAGGATGATAAAATAAATAAATATGCAGAGGAAATCAACCTATCTAATTTAGCCTATGACAGTGGGAATACTATTAAATTCTTTAGTTAAAGTTCTATCGTAGCAATCAATTAGATCCAAAGGATGCTTAAGATTTATCCTTATTGTTTATTAATTTTATACTCACCCCAACATGTGTTCAAAATTCCAGTCTCCTTTGCACCTCCATCATCCCCTGCCTCGTTGGATACCCTTCCAAAATTTAATTTCCAAGCGAATGCAAGTCTAAGGCCCACCATGGGGCCGCAATATTCCGACCGATGTATGGATCCCATCACAATCTTGCAATAATTGCACCTGATCGGATGGCTGATACTAAAGCCACCAGACCATTTGCCGAATTCAACATTCTCGGACCCTCCTTCCCACGTGTCCAATAAGGAGCCGAACTGGGACTCCTTATCCCGCTCCAACGGCTCCAAAAGTGGTAAAAACGTACTCTAATCCATCACATCTTCTACCCACTCAGTTAATCTTGGAGATAAAAAAAAATTGATTGGAGATTAGGGAAAGGAGGCAAGGAGGTTGGCTTTGACAAAGGAAAACCATTTTTAGTAAGAAAACAATCTACGAATAAGAGTCCGGTTACTTAATTTGAAATTCATGATATGCTCGATATTTCTATGATTTTTATAGAATTTTTACTGAATTCTATTCCATCACATCTCCTTCTCCCACTTGTACTCTATCGGGCCACGTAATCTTGGAGGTCAAAAGAGTTGGTTAGATATCAGGGAATCGAGCGATCGTTACCGACTCCAGGATTCGTTTCCTACGCAATCTGGGCTATATAAAAAAAATAATAAATCAGTTTATTTAAACTGTATCTACGAAGTCTTCCCAAAGATAAAGGTTCCCTCCCGTCATAAACTCTCTCCTTGTTTTCTTGCTCTCAGATCTCAACCATGGATAACCACCGAGAAACCATCGTAACCATACCAGATGGCTTCACAAATCCATTGCTCCATCAAGAAGCCGCAGCTGTAGAAGAAAATAGCTCCAGATGGTCCGACCTTTCCGTCGACGTCCTCGAGCTAATCCTCCGGCGGCTCGGCCCCGTCGACCACCTCCGGTTCGGGGAGACGTGCCGGTCGTGGAGGTCCGCCCGATCCCTCCACCGGACACGCCTCGACCTCCCCACCCCGCAGCTTCCGTGGCTCCTGTCCGGCCCAACATCGTTCCTCTCCAAAGGCTACCGCTTGAAGTTCTTCAGCCCCTCGGACGGCCGCCGTTACACCATCAGCATACCAAAAAGAACTCCGAGGCAGTACTGGGTCCCCGGCTCCTGCGCCAACTGGCTTATAACCGATGCAGGTCGCGATATTTTTCTCGTCAACCCCTTCACCGGAGTAGAGCTAAGATTGCCGAGGATTATAGCGGAGCGCGAGCCGAACCAGGACTTCGCCATCGCCGTCTCGTCGCATCCCGGCGCTCCCTACGGTGCGGTCGTGCTGGCGAACCTGTGGACGGTCTCACTTATCTGCAAGCGTCCTGGCGACAGGCACTGGCTCTGGTTTCATCTGACTGGGGAAGACCGGAGAGTCTGTCAAGTCGCGGCGGTCGGAAGGAAGTTCTACGGCATCACTCACGGGCGTCGGCTGGTCGACATCGACCCTGACCGATCTCCGCAAGTGGTTGTCATGAATCAAGTTGGAAGTATCCTGGGGAACCCCCAAGGTAGAACTCATGTTTTCCTGGTCGAGTCCGACGGAGACTTGCTAGCCGTCGTCATGAGCTGCCCGAACCTCCGTAGGTCTACTCCTTCGTTCAGCTTCTTGAGGTGGGACGTCGAGACATCGTTCTGGGAGGCGATTGAGAGCATCGGGGACCGGCTTCTTTTCTTGGGCCTGAGCAGCTCCATCTCGGTGGCTGCGAGAGAGCACGGAGTTGCCGGTGGGCGGATTTACACGATAGGTCCTCATTCTACGGGGATTTATGACCTGAGAACACGCGAAGGGGAGGTGCTTTGCTGCTGCAGGAGCTCTTCATGGCGAACTTGGGTGGCGCCTCGGCTGTTCTACTGGGAGGGACAAGCAGACGAGATCAGCTGGTGGTGGGATTATGCTGAAGAAGCCGTGAAGGTGTTTTTGTTGGCACTGATTAGTGTTTCTATTTCTTTTGTTTTATGTTGGGCATTAAACGAAATTTAATGGCCATCGCCCTCGAGTGAGCATGGCCAAAGAGTCAATAAGTCAGTAGTCTGGGTCAAGTATCATAGCAAATAAAAAGTCGTATGAATTGAGTCCTTTAATAAAGTGAGTGCCCATGCATGTCTCGTAGATATTCTAGTATATTTATGTATCGGGTATATCAAGGGTCACTATGTAATTATACAAGGCCATGTAATAATGGTTCATCTTGCAAGTAAGTCAAAAGAACTAATAGAATGAAATAATATTAGAGTGTTACACTCCATCTACTCTTTCCTATTTTCTCCCAACACATCAATTAGGATGATATTAGAATTTTGATACTTTCGTTGCCCCTAATATAATAGTCTAGAGCTCAAGTATGTGTGCCCACCATGTATCTAGAGCCAATAATTTGATATTAGAGCCACAAAATCCAATGAGGTAGACAATCAAGAAAGGCTATTCGAGAGCAAGGTGGCTCTAAAAAGAGAAGCGAGAAGTTAAAAATAACTTAAAGAAGGAGACATTATTATCGGCAATGACGGGAGGAGATAGAAGATGGAGTTGAATTTTTACAAGTTGCCTTCCAGTCATCGCAACAAAAGTACGACTAACCTCTAGTATGGGAGCTTATTCTGAGAAAACTCGCTCATTGACATTGTTCCATCTCACACTTAGTTAAGGGAATCCCTTAGGTTGCTAAAACCTATCATGCAGGATACAAGGATACTACCCCATCGGCTTCAGGAGCACACTTTAACTGACATATACTGTGAAGCTAATGCTTTGGTAGAATGGCTTGCAAATACAGGAAGGACAACACTATTCTTTCTTACATTTTATGAATATCTAATAAATAAATTATCAAAAGTCAATGTTTATGCTTCAATATAGTAGTTGATCTCTATAATATTACTTACAAGTATCTCACTTCCTACATCGGCCAAGATTTAAGATATCTCATTTTGTCTGAAAATTTCTCCATCTTCCATTTGGATTAGAGTTGAACTAAGAGTTTATTTTGATGTTACAAAATAATTAAGTAAAAAGATAATTAATCGATTGTCTTGTGTTTAATTGATTGATTTTAGAAAGTAAAGAAAAAAGTCTTCAGTTACTCTCAAACAAAGATCATCTATCTGAAGCTCCACATCAAGAAGCATAACTTCAAAAAGACCATAAAAATAATTCTTGGAAGCTCACAAGCAAATACAGAAAATTTTATGCTAAACTGCCTCAAGAGTTGACCCTAAGCTTACAACAAGTCGACCCTGGTACACTGTCGCTGACTGATACGCCTTCATAAGCCAACTCCAGCAGATTGCGAGTTGACCCTAGAATAGTTTGAGAAGATAGACAGAAAGCCAGGGAATTTAACACAGTGGCGAGTCGACCTATGAAATACATGAGCCGACTTCGATCTAACAAAAGTCGACCATAGAAACAAATGAGTCAACACCTGAATGGTCATAGAGAAAAGATAGAGAGTTAAAAAATTCATCGCATTGACGAGTAGACCCATGAGAATCATGAGCCGTACTCTCGTCCAACAAGAGTCGATCCTATAAAATAATGAGTCGACCTCTGAACGACAAAAGTGGAAAGCTAAAATGCAGTAAAACTTAGTTCGTTGAAGAGTCGATCCCTGAAAATCATGAGTCGACTCTTGTCACCAAACGAGCCAACCTCTAAACTGAGAGAGCCATCTTCGCAATATACATAGAAAAAAGATAGAGAGCAGCAAAAGCAGAAGCAAGCTCGAGTCGACCTCTAAAGATCACAAGTGGACTCTTGAAGATTACGAGTCGACCACTAAAGATGTAGAGTCAACTCCTCTATGTCTGACAATAGTAATAGCTAGATTTTCTGTGGGTCAGAATGGCTATTTTTCATCTCACAATGGCTCTTTTATCTATCTAATGGCAAATAGTGTGTTCCAACATTTTCTAAATGGTATAAATTTATAGAAACACTAAAGATTAAAGAGAGCTCAAGCAGTACAAAGAAAAATCTATTAGAGAAAGAAAGAGAGAAAAAGAAGAGAGCTTTAAAGAAAAAAATCATTCAAGAGTATTTATAGTGAGCTAAACGATCACATCTTCTACATCTAAGAGTTGGTGAACTGCATTCAAGGTCAATCAAAACAACCAACAAAGTCAAGGTTTATTTATTTTTTGTATTTATTGTTTAGGAGCTGTACTTTACTGTATCAGCACTTAATTCTGTCTATATTTTGCTATATCAAGTTTTAGGGATTGAAACACGGAGAAAGATCAATCCAAACTTTAAATTAGATGTGTTGATCTTAGGATAGGCTGAGAAAAGGTTTTGGTTGATTAACCAAAAAAATCAACTGGGTTGATTGTGAACCCGAGTAAAACGATCGATATATATATTTTCGTTGACTGCTTGAAAAATTAACACTACAAAAGAAGGAATAACTCCCGGCGCTTTTTTTTGTCTTTACCGACGCTTATAAGCGTCGGCGAATTCCCAGCCCACGCTTCGCAAAGCGTGGCTCAGACGTCGGGCAGGTGGGCGTGGGCCGGGTTTAGCCCGACGCGTTAAAAAAGCGTCGTTGGTCTATGCCGACGCTTTTAAGCGTCGTTCCTTTTATCATACGCCGACGCTTATAAGCGTCGGCGAGAAGGGTTGCTTTTCCCGACGCTTTTAAGCGTCGTTTCTTCTATCAGACTCCGGGGAGAAGGGTTGGTTACTACGGGCTTAGGCCGACGCTTAAAAGCGTCGTTAAAGGCTCGATTTTCCCGACGCTTTTAAGCGTCGTTTCTTCTATCAGACTCCGACGCTTATAAGAGTCGGGGAGAAGGGTTGGTTACTTCGGGTTTAAGCCGACGCTTAAAAGCGTCGTTAAAGGCGTGCCATTAGGTGTAATTCCTGTTGCTTTTCCCGACGCTTATAAGCGTCGGCATTAAATTTTTTTTTTAAAAAAAAATTTGAAAAAGTAATTTTTAAATACTCTATCTACATTAAATTCTTACAAAACAATAGAAACAAATACACTGAATCACATATATAACAAAATATGAGTCACAAACAAGAACTTTGATTGCATTCATATTATCATATTTGATTACATTGTACTTCAAAAACATTCTAAAAACATACAAGTCAAATTCCTAAGTACACAATCTATAATATGTATCAAGGGTCGGCATCATCATCTCTACAATATTGTCATTAAGCTTGGGGCGAGCCCAGTCAACCAAGCTCTGCTGCTTGCTCTATTAGGAACCAAAAAACAGAATTGAATGTGTAATCCATCAAGTTGATACCGCTTTCTTATATGGCCTTCGATATTCAGAACCTTCTATAGGATTGAAAGGTATCAGGTTCACATGATAACCCCGACCGCACGAATGAAGCATTTCTGCAAGTTCTACTGCATGCTCTATTCTATCATTGAGACCAGCTGCCCATATCCATGATTTGAAAAGAAATGGTTAGCACATCAAAATTCATACTACTAAACAAAATATCAAACAAGGTACAAGTTAAATTCTGGTCAACTACCTAAAAGTGTATACTCAAAGGTTACTCTGCGTCCAGTTTGGAGGAAATAGTCCTTGCAGTCATCCATTAACGCATCTAAGGGGTAAGACTTTGCACTGGGAACAAACATTTTTCGAAGTTCCTGGTTTGGAGCATGTATGCTTGAGCCCCATAAAAGCCAAAAAAAACTACACATCAGCAGGAGGAACACAAAAACTTAAATTCGTGAAGATAGAGCTGAAATCCAGATAAAGCTCACTGGGCAAGATAATGCTAGACTGAGGTAACTTAGATTGGTGCAGGCCCTGCCTGACAGACAGAGTTACCTAATGGCACTTGATAATAGCCTCATGTGATAGCTAAGAGTTGTTCGCACCAGTATAAAAGCAAACAAGAGAAGAGAATCGAATGCAACTGTCCTGGATACTGTAAGCACCAGTATAATATGAATATTCCACTATATGCACTGGGAAAGTCATGCCGCTATGACATGAAAATTTAAATAAGGCAGGATTCAAGTTTAGTCATTAAAAAAAGGACGTCAAGGGATGCACTACAGTGTATATGCTATACAAAACTAATAGAAAATATAAAAATGCATAAGAATAATATATATTGCAAATGCAACACTATAGGTCATTATTTTCTCTAGCAAAGTTATCAGGGGAAAAAAAATTATTAGCATCTTTTTTTGTTGGCAATTGGGATACTGTTTGTAAAACCAAGCAATAATCACACATATATCAGATTATTTTTTTTTGTCGCAATGTCAAACAGATAAAGAATCTAAATCATACTTTTAATTCAAGATCCAGGTTCTAATTACATCGTATTTTCGCCAGAGATATTTAATGGAAAATAATTTAGAATCTTATTCAAGCACCTATGTGCTTCCAAAACTGACTTCAGATTCAACATTGGTTCACCCATGCCCATGAAGACAACATTTGTCACCCTATGTCTGAAGAGCTCCTCTATAGCCAATACCTACATTCACAAAGCACCGCACATGATATGTATGCAAGCAGAAGCAGTATTTTCCATGGGAAATAACAACAGCAGCAGCAGCAATAGAGAAACTTCAGTCAACGAATCATTCTCGTCATCTTTATGTTTTCCCCATCGTGGGGTTCCACATATTCGGCACGACTCTTGGTTCCTATTTTCACCACGATATAAAATGCAGTCATTCGGACAACTGTGTATCTTTTCATATCCAAGGTCCAACTCTTTTATCAGTTTCTTGGCTTCATATGAAGATGATGGCAGAGTAACACCTTCCGGAAATGCATCCTTTAATAATTGAAGAAGCATGGTAAAAGACTTGCTGGACCACCCATTCAAATATTTCAAATGTAATAAATGCAGAAGAAAAGAAATCTTCGTAAAATTCTTACAACCCGGATACAGTTCTTGATCACAATCTTTCACCAAGTTATCATAATGAGCTGTGTCATCAGCATGTATAGATTCCTCAACATGTATGGACTGATCAATAACTGCACGCTCATCTTCTCCTACAGTTCTGATATTATGTCCAAGAGCATCTCTAAGTAGGCCCCTTATATCATCTTCTTCTGCAAAATTTTGTTCCGTGTCACTACATCCAAAATTGAAGGTGTCTTCTAGATCGGAGGGTTGGTTACATGAAGGTATGAACTCTCCATGGAGTACCCATTCAGTATAACCCTTTAGAAAACCATTCCAAACCAAATGTTCTTCAACAATTTTTGGATCAAGAGCAGAACCGTTTACACATTTTTGACATGGACATAAAATCTTCCCGTTCATATTAGATTTCTCAAAAGCAAACTTAATGAAATTCTGAACTCCATCCAAATATTCAGTACTAGATCTTAACTTATTTATCCAACTTTTGTCCATTCTATTAGAATACCGATTGAACTGCAGTTTTTAAAAAAAAGATAAACAAAATTAAGTAAAATGCAACAGAAGAAGTATATTATGCAGCTGAATGGAATGAGAATGAGAAAGAGAAAGGTTACCACTCAGCAAGCTTAAAGTTTGCAGATAACAGTGTCGGTGAAAGGGGTGAAAGAGAGGGCTCTTCACCTACAATCCCTGTGGATGTACCAACACAAGCATGAACACATGAAATTTATTTAAGAATGTCAACAACAACCAGTTCGAGAAACATCAACTCACCTACTGTTTGATTTCTTATCCTTGCAAGTTGTTGATATGTTTAAATGTCCGAATATGTTGTCTGGAATGAAGATAATGCTTCTCAGAAGAGCATGTATTTTCGTATTTCATGATGCTCTATTTGAGATGCCAATGTCGTAGCTCTTAAAAAAAACTCATAGCTGGTATCCTAAACTACTGGGATACCAGCTATGATAGTTAAAGCATAGATAGTAGCTAGACAGGCAGGAAAAGTTCTGCCAGAATATTTAATTCAAAATCATGTTCTCAAGAAGAAAGCTACATTAAATATAATATAAAGTATATTCGATGATATTGATACAACAAGAATGTCTCCCTGCATCTAATGAACAACTAGAATATAAGATTCCTTTTTTGGTCTAAACTTTGCACTTATCCTACTCTAATTAGGACATATAGCTTGCTTGAACTATCAGTTGTTTAACATGTATAAGCTTCTATTGTGTCAATCTTTTTGATCATCAGTTGTTTAACATGTGCTCCAATTGAATGACATGGATACTCTAATACCAAACCAATTTGATCTCTATACTCTAGAGCTCTTGGGCACAGTTCAGCTAATGAGGACAATTCACGTTTGGAAAGATTTCTGGTGATCAAAGATTAGAAAAACAACAAAAATAAAGAAACTTTGATTATTGAACTATCTATTATATTTCTTCACAAGAAAAATAGAATTGGTGAGAACTAACCATAAATAGTAGCAAAAACAAGACCACCAGTAACAACATATAGCATCATTAATTTGTAAGGCATCAAAGTTTTTGAATCAGTCATGGGCAATTCATGAGTAAATCATAAAATCTATGATAATGGCAAATAATTAAATATTCTTGTTACTTTATTACCAAGGATAATCTGGAGGATCAAATTCCACTAACCAAATAATAATGAACAGCTACACTAACGCACTGCACCACAGTTTGAAATTTGAGTATGCAAAAATTTAAAAAAAAACACCGTGTTTTTCATTATATTTGGTTGTGAAAATTAATAAAGGTCTAACTGCTAAAACTCTCAAATAAGGCATAACATAGAAGTACAGGGTTTGCATGTTACACACCTTTTAACCTGATATGATATCCTCTAGATGCAAAGCGAAGTATGGCCTTATATGGCTGTTGTTCGGTTCATGTCGGATATTTCTGGTTTTCTAACGGGTCGATTCGGGTCAGATCAAGTCAGATTTATGTCAGATCCTTAGGACCAGCTGATTACTATCCCTATTTTGGCTCCTTGCAGAATGTTTCTTGGTGTATAAATAAATAAAAAAAAAATCAAGAAGGGAAAGTTAGAAGCTGCCCTTAGAACTTCCATGCTGTCCATCAACAGGAAGGAGGACCTACACGCGCAGTGGGTCTGACACCTATCCTATCTAAACATTCCATGCAAATTTTTAGAATATCTCCTATCAAGTTTTCATTAATCATTCAAATCGGTCATCAACTCAGGTATTGTTAACTGATGTCAATATCATTTCAAACATCTGTAAACAGAACTTGATTATTTCTGAAACCTTGATAAATTAACCATGCTGTAAATTCAATTAACAAGATCACAAAGAACTCCATGCACCAAAGAGGCCATGCATCTCTATGCATTTAACAAAATTGACAAAAGAAAGAGAAACAACTAGTTTCATAACATTAGGAACTCCCAACACTAAAAACATCAGATAAATTATTGCTTTAAAGAAATTTTAACCCAGCTCCACCAAAAAAAGGACTTACGGAACAGATGCTTTATGCTCACAAGCAAACCTATGAAAAAGGAAAGGAAGTCTTTTTTAACAGAAAATAAAAAAAAAAACAATTAGAAAATCAAATAAGGAAACTGGACGCACCTCCTTTTCCTAGTGATTTTGAAGTTGAGTTTTATTAAAATGCTTCGTTATTTTCATAAAACCTGTTCTGGAAAACTGATTGCTCTAAAACCCTACCAAATAGTAATACACAACCAAATTTTCCCCTGTTTTCATTAAACCACTTCCCCAAAGCGGAACTTCATGAGTACTCCTAATAAGACCAAGAGACAATCAGACAACCCTAAAGCAAAACCAAAACCTGCAACCAGTACAGGCTTTGGTCAGGCACAAACATTACCAGATCTGATACAATCAGTCCTCGCCCAACTTGATAAGACAAGGATTCACGATCAAAGGGTCAGTTTTACTGTCTCACGAGGGAAGCTTCGATCCGAACAACCTCCTGTCCATAAATAAAACAGTCATACCAAACTCTCAAGAAAGAATGTATTTGGTATGGAGGACAGGCATTGACACCAACAGGTTCACAAATATGCCTTGGTCTTAAACTAAACTCAGACCAGATCATTTGATGTAATGACTCGAATGAGACAAAATACGTTATGCACAAAATGAAAGCAACCATGACGGCCAGAACCATCTAACATGTTGCACGTTGCTATCAGCACCTGAATTTGGGTCATGTCACGCCCCGAACCCGAACTTAGGCCCGGGACGCGCCAGACGCCGCACACCCGCACGGCGGACCGCACGGGCGTGCAAGGCTGAATAATCAGACACTCAAGTCACAACATCAGATCACAATATCAATACTAAAAATCTATCATTTATGATAATTAAATCAATAATTCAATTTCAAATGTCTCAAATAAAGTTGGTAACATTTATTTACAAGATCAATTACTTATGACAAAATGAATCTAAATCTATCTATGTCCAATGTCATAAGTCCTCTCCTCCCGAATCCCCTATCAATCATCTCCTGCAATTATGTAAAAAACAGGTATGAGCTACAACAGCTCAGTAGGTAACAACATGCATAAAGTCACGATAATATGTATTAAAGCATATGCAATATAACTACAGGTCATGTGCAGAAATAAATATGATGATCCGCAAATCAATCCGATACTCAAGTAATATATATATATATATACCATCTTAGTCTATCATACACTACAAAAGAAGGAAGCACTCCCGACGCTTTTTTTTGTCTCTACCGACGCTTATAAGCGTCGGCGAATTCCCAGCCCACGCGACCCAAAGCGTGGGTCAGACGTCGGGCAGGTGGGCGTGGGTCCGGTTTTTGCCGACGCTAAGAGAAAGCGTCGGCAAAAACGGGGATTTGCCGACGCTAATGAAAGCGTTAGCAAAAACGGATTTCCCGACGCTTTAAAGCGTCGGGAAAGACCCACCCAGTTTTGCGTTTTCGCCGACGCTTTAAAGCGTCGGTAAAAGCAGATTTCCCGACGCTTTAAAGCGTCGGAAAAGACCCATCCAGTTTTGCGTTTTCTCCGACGCTTTAAAGCGTCGGCAATTGTATTTTGGCCGACGCTTTAAAGCGTCGGGATTGCTATTTTTTTAAAAAAAATAAAAATACGAATGTAAATTATAAAGGTCAAAATGCAGGCTGCGAGGGAGTTTGGAGTTTCATTTTGTACCTGTTGAGCATCAAAAAAACTGATAACATGTTTGGCCTGTCACTTGGATTTTCCTGTACGCATAACAGCCCAAATTTCAGTGCTTTAAATCCCAAGATTTTGTGGCTTGAATAATTTTCAGCCATACTTGGATCAACTAATTTCAGCTTCCGCCTTACAGAAATAAAGAAAGTTATAAACAAGTCCTATAAATATATAAAGCTCTGCATCCCAATCAGCAGTAAAGGATATCTGGCTCTAAGCATAGCATATGGTAAAGAGGACACCATGTGGAAAACAATGGAGAAGCCAACTGGCTGACAGAAATTCAGACCTATAGATTCTAGGTAGTTGTAATTCCTAGCAAATCTCATGATAGCCTGAAGACAAAATAAGAGGACCCAAAGGAACATATTGCCTTGTGTATTTGCTAAAAAACTTCCTGGAATACCTGCAAGGCTATCAAGATCATTGCAAACAATCCTTAAAGATTTATATAAAACATAAGATTTATATAAAACATTCTAGAGATTGAAAGATCATCCCCCTCCTTTCGAGAAACAGAGCATAATAAATTTATGAAGATAGAAATCAGACAGAGGTTCCAATGCTTGTCCACATCATTCATGGAGGCATCCTGTTTCAAAAGAGCAAATAAGAAGACCTGAAGGTAAAGCAAAATTAATTTCCAAGAGCCTGCTGCCATAACTGGCTTGATACTATGATCACAAAGGACCTTATACATTTCCAATATAAGGATGGTTGTACCCATCAGCTTGAAGGATGGCCGCGAATGGAGGATCCAGAACATCCCCATGAGTCCACACAACATTCCCTCGCAGAACATGACTCGCCAAAACTAAAGACATCTGACTTAAGGGAAATACTCCCAATTCATAGAAACAAATGTTAAACCTGTATACAAATTTGTAAAACAAAGTTTTCCAGCACAGCAAACACACAACCTATTATCACATCACAAAAGTCACATCACAAACAAAATTTTTTTATTAATTACTAATCATATTATCATATTTGATTACATTGTACTTTAAAAATATTAAAAACATACATATCAAACTCCTAAATAAACAGTCTACGATGTATCAAGGGTCGACGGCATCATCATCTCTACAAGTAGAAGTATCAGCAACCTACAAGAAAAAAAAAAATTTAGAAATTAAGAATACAAAAATCAAAATCTAGATAGTTATAATACATGTGTGCAAGTCCCTCCTCGTCCCCCCAACAAAAACATGCACACACACATTTGAAAAAATAAATAAAGAACTAAAGAGAAGGTAGTTATGCATCAATATTGCAAGCCCTGGCCCATTCCTAAACCTTTAGCTACTCTATCAAATAGAAGCGATCGAGTGTAGCTAGAAAGACCACTTTATCATGAGAAGATATACTAGGTCCACGATCAAGCAGAGAGCCATTACAAGAAAAGCTCTCATAGGATTAGATCGCATATTTTCAGGATTGTTAGAAGTCATAGGATTATATCACATTGTTCAGTAGAGTTTGTTTACTTGTAACTATATAAAGCTCGCACAACATCCGAAGCAAACAGGTCTTCATCCAGCATCATAAATTGATGCACGATGGAGATCAAATAATTTGAAGCTTTCAGCTACAATCACCCAATATGTTATGGTACAAATTATACATGCCCTATATCTATGTATAGACTAGAAATACAAAATACGACGGTTTTATCATATCAATTTCACTTTTTTAAACTTCTCCCTTTGAGTCCACATTACAACAATGAATTAGTTTTAGACATTTTTCATGTTTATATTTTACTTTTCTTCGAAAAACCCAAGTTCTTCAAATTAAAATGGTACATTTTAGAAGGCAATGGGTATTATACGGGGGATGGCTAACCATACAAGCAAGGATGACTGGAAAAAAAAAAGAATGCTCAATAACTCCTTAACAATTTTTTTGCAAGGACACAAGAAAAGCTAGGAAGCAATCAAATCCAAAAAATCAGCTTGACAGGCAGATATTTTGGTACATGGGCAATCAAACAGGGAACCTAAACAAGAAACCAAGAATGGAGGTCTCTCAATGAAAAATGATTTCTGTGAAAATCTAGAAAATAGTAACTCGTGTGCAAAACTTTACAACATATTGACCTATAAATATTGCTTGCTGTGCTTCTAAGAGCCGCGTTAAAGTCCAATGTACCTGCTTAATTTCTGGTGGAGCAGGAATTTCAGGAGCCAAATCTTCCCGTTCCTCTGGATCATTGCCCACAGCCTCATCATCGTCAGTGAAATTTTCTTCATGCTCCCAGTCATCACCTAAAGGGGGAAAATTCAATAATAAGAAATCCTTGGCTCCTGATTTCCAAAAGCACTAGAAAAGCAGATTATTACATACAATCTGACCACAAGACTTTTTATATACCTCCTTGCTGCATCATGAGGAAGAAATATTCAGAAATCAGAATAAATATAAACTCTATTTATTGATTAACAACAAATGTTAATAATACTTAATATACAACCATGTGAAGTAAGTGGCAAAATAGGGTGGTAATCGACAATGCTAGAGCATGCCATGCTAGGAAACTAATCATTTTCAGGTCATGATATTGAGAATACATGTTTCATAGGAAAAAAAACATGTGCACAGAAACTAAAAGATGAAACCTAATGTAATAACTTCCACCCTCATGATTATTTCCCACATGTTTTTCTGGTCATTATTATCTCCAACAAATTCATTGATGGCCTGAGTGTCTAACATAGGAGAGCTTCAATCCATTCTACAATTCAAAGAAGTGACACATATTAAAATTGCTGACATCTTGAGCAATCTGCATAACCCACCACATGCCTGGTCCATAGGCCCAACTTTTATTGTTCTAACACTACATGCAACCATTATAAAAAATTGAATAGCAGGACCTCATACCAGGAAATGACGTATGGATATTGTATGATAATGTTAATAGTGGACTCAGTAAGGCTTAGTCTCAAAAAGGAAGGTAAAGTTGAGATTTCAGATCGGAGCTTCAAGAAAACAGCGCTGATATAAATCCCCAAATCTTAAAACTTCTAATTACAGAAAAGAAAAACATGATTAAGCATAGAGAACTCCTCCATCAACCAGCACTGCCTCTCCCTTCAAGGTTTTGCATAGAGAACTCCTCCATCAACCAGATACTTTTGTCTTCGCCACCGTCCCAGTTCTGTTCCATGTAACAGAAACTCTGCTTCGACCCAATGGTGTTATTCTTGGAATCGAGCACTTTCTTGACGCCTTTCGTGGCCTTCCATCGTCCCAGGCCTGCGCGCCGAGATGCACGGCTGGTTTCGCTTGCGCCGGAACGCTTCCGAGGGTTAGAAGTGAAGAAGAACCACTCATAGTCCTTGTTTGCCATGGGATATTCTACTGAAAGAAACCAAGAAAACCCAAAGAAAGGATTAGAAACCCTAAATCAAGAAAGAAGACAATGGGGAAGCGCAAGAAAATTACAGGCCAGGTCCTGGGGGCGGCTTCCATAGACGTCACCCTCCACGATAACGTCGCAGGGAAGAGGCCATCGAAGTAGCTTGTTCTTGAGGTAGGCGACGAGGAGAATCTCGTCGGTCGGTCTGAACAAGTAGCCCGGCGGCAGCATTGTCGTCCCAGCAACCTTTCTTGGACTCTCAAGATTCTCAGACGAAAATCAGAGGATTGAGGAGCAAAAGATCGCACGAGAGTTTGAGCCAGAGAGGGAGAAGGATCAGGCGAGGAGGAACGACTGACGTCCCAAGTATATATAAGGCACGGAGAGGCAGTGAGTACCCCGTGGTACTGGCCCGCCTTGCTCATTGGCACGATGTCTCCCGGCCTGTAAGCGAGCGAGATCGAGAGCAGAGACGAGATCCAGAAGAAGAAGAGGCAACGAACTGGAAAAACTCTTCGATCGCCGGCCATGGCCAAGACTCGGACCCGAGCTTTTGGGGGGAGGAAAAGGAGGGAGGAGGGAGGAGGTCGCTCGGCGCCGGAGAGGAAGGTGAAGGACGGGACAAGGGTCGGCTAGCTCTATTAGGGCTTGGTCGATCGAGGATAGAGGGAGAAGGGGGACGGGTTGTGATGATATTTAGTTTTCAACGACGCGTATAAGCGTCGTCATATTCCAACTCTATCGCCACACTAACAAGCGTCGTAATTAGCCGGCGCTTTTTACAAGCGTCGGCTATTTTGGGCGGTAGTTCGGAAATTGCCGACGCTTGGAACAAGCGTCGGCAAAAAAGCGTCGTTAAAAATTATATTTCCTGTAGTGATATCACGCATAACATAATCCACATATCTACCGCATGACTACGGCCACATCACCCAGTGGCATGGTCACACCGAAGTGTCAACACTCTGCTCCAAATGGAGCCCTGCACCGCAGTGCTGCACCCCAGGGTGCCCCAATCTCTGCTCCTCAGAGCATGCTCCGCAGAGCCAAAACACCCCATAGTGCCGGAACTAGCTCCTCATATAAGTCGACAGGGCCAACGTTTCCACCCCATTGGCGGGAATCCTAGACAATAGTCACGCGGTCTCCAAAATCACATCCACAAATTCCAACAATCAAACTTAATATAAACATAAGTTTTCAAAACCAATATATATGCATAATAGATTTTCAGATGATCGATTTACAGTCAAAAACATGCTTCTAAATGATAATACTGCCAAGAATATAAACATATCAATATGCTGGAAATAATCACACATATGCATAGTACATGTAAATCATACTTTAAGCAAGGTTACCTACCTGGGATCGCTTAAAAATCCCTGCCACAGATATCACGAACCCCTGGTTAAACATAAATATTAATTATTTAATTAACTAAGAAATATAATTTAAACAATTTTTCAAACCCTTAAACTCCTAAGTTCATGGATCCAAGAATGGGCCCCTAGGATCAAACATAGACCCTAAAATCAGAACCCTTTAAACCCAAGTCAATTGTGGCCCAATTGAACCAAACCAGATAACAGGTTCAGATCAGATTTCGGGCCCAACCCAAACCAGCCCACAGATCCAATCAGGCCCAACTCAGCCCACAAACAGGTCCCTAGCCCAACCCAAACCAGGTCTGATCAGACTAGATGAGACTCAAGTCAGACTAACCTAAATTTCTGACTCAGATCCAAACCATAACCCAAACCCATTCACTCAAATCCAGATCAAACCAAATACAAGGATTAGGTGGAACCGGTTCATAATCTAAACCGGTTCATGGTCTGATCCCCACTTGAGGCACGGATCTCAAAGCCAGGAAAAACCCAGGCCGAATGAAGAAGAAGAAGAAGAAAGAGAAGAAGAAGAAGGAAGAGAAGAAGAAGAAGAAGAAGAAGAGGGAAAGGAAGAAAAAAGGGGGGGGTGGCGGCCGGTGGTTCCGGTCGGCCCTCGGCGGTCGACCGTGGCCCTCGGCGGCGGCGCTCGGCCAGCCGCCGTCGGCCATCCCCCTTCACAGGCGGCGCCGGACGAGAAGAGGAAGAGGAAAAGAAGAAAAAGAGGAAGGAGGGAGGTCGGGGCTGCAAAACTCGTCCCCCCTGTTCGCCCACCTCCGGCCGAACTCATTTCGGCCGGATTGACCCCGGCCGGCCACCGTCGGCCGGCTGCATCTCACAAATCTTCCCCGAAACAGGGGAAGTGCAAGCGGTAACATCACTCAATCCTCCCCCCCTTAAATCAAAAAAAGAAACAAATAGATGATTGTCTTCCTCACCTCCGGTCGTCGACGATGAACCCCGACGGCGTTGGCGGCTCCGGTGACGACTACGGCTCCGACGATTTTGACAAAGAGGGAAAACGAAGAGGAAGAGATGGGAAAGGGATGGGGCTCGGATGAGGCTCTCAGAGGAGAGAAAGAGGGAGAGAGAGAGGGAGAGGGAGAGGGAAGAGGGAAGAGGGGGGTGGGGCGGAGATCCCGCTGGCCGTTCGGCCGGCGTGGTCTTCGTGGGGAGACCATGAAGAGCTAACTGAAGTCGGCATCCATTGCCGACTTCAGTTACTTTGGGCCCAGTAACAGGCCCAAATTCAGATCTTTACACTCTAACCAACTAAAAAAAAATTTCGTCCTCGAAATTAAAACATACCTCAATCCGAGAACAAGAACAAGGCAGGAAACTTCTCTCTCATCTCCTCCTCCAGCTCCCAAGTAGCTTCTCTCTTACTGTGATTGCTCCACTGCACCTTTACATAAGGAATCGTGCGCCTCCTCAAAACTTGGTCCTTCCTATTTACCACACGTAGTAAGTTCTTTTGATCTCCTTCAAAAGAATTCCAAACTCCCAACCTTGGATTAAAATGCCATAATTATATCCCAAAGAAATTAATTTCTCTTGATTCTACATAGAGATCATAATTGGCTTAATAGAAATAGGAGAAATCTTTAGTATCAAATCCTCTTAATATTCTATAATCATTTTTTTTTTTCTTTCTCCCACATCATTCCAACAAATAAGAGATCCATGTTAAAACATTCCAAGTCTAAGACCAACCAAGGAATCATCAATCGTAAATGCTAAATTTAACATGCCCAAGATTCTCCCAAAAGTTGTCAACAATAGAAGATCCACTGGTGAAAATTACATAGCTACCTTTAGATCATCCATAGAATCAACAACATTCTCCTGAAACTAACCCAAGTATTTCATCATAATGCCTTTTAGATCAAATATTAATGATCTTAACCAGTTTCAAAATAAGTCAAACCACCAGACTTCCGCTGCACACTCTGATTTAATTCATTTAATTCTCTAAAGTCACAAATGATTTCTGACTAAAGTATCACTTTGCATTAAGACAAAAAAAAAACTCCAAATTTCAAATTTCCAAGTAGAACTAGAGCAAAACCTCTAGATCTTTTTGTCCTCAATTTATATAGAGTATACTTACCATAACTAACCCCCAATCCTTTAGTCAAGTTTAAGGTCACTACGTGATCTCCACAACCTTCTTAGAATCCAAAAATATCTAGGTTTAATTTAAAGGGGTAATTCTTGTATTCCTTTAGCAATTTAATCAGAAAATCTACATTGATTTTCCTTCCAACAGAATTTACTTCAAATTCAATGGGTTAGAACTGTTGAGCCAATATCACTATGAGTAGGAATTAACCCTATCAACCTCCAAATTCTTTTTTACCAAAATTCTTAATGTCTATGATCAATGCTACACATAATAACTCACATAAGCAATCTCAAAATCGAAATTTCTACTCAATTTTGTATTTTACAATGACAAAAATTTCTAGTTAGATCATAAACCGAGACTTGAGTTCAAATTAACACATCCAATAGTCTCCAACAATTATAAGAAAAATTCAGTAGCCCAATCTAAATATACAAATTCAAGTAATTAGAATTCTCCACCAATTTGCTTACTAGCCCTAAAAATTTAACCCACCAATAGAAATACATCTATTTAAAATATCCAAACATGTCAATACCAAATATAATTTCATATACAGATTTAACCTCGAAGAACAATTTGCTTTAATATTATGAAAAATCGTTCTTAGCTCACTCCAATGCTATAATAGATCCATGCACAAACTCTACTCTAATAATTACCAACAAAACCAAAAGTACTATTACATCTGCACCCATATCATGTTTGAACTTTCAGATCACTTACACAATATCTAAACATGATATAACTAATATGCCAAGGCTAACCTTCCTATACATGCCTTAGGTCTACCCTCTCTTATCATGATCAAAGACAATTTATACTTTCCTTCCACACTCATCGAAAACCAAATCCGATGCATACATTTTATCACAATGCCCAGTGATCTCACACCTTAAGCACTGAATTTAATTATCATGTCCCAAATGATCATAACCTTAAGCTATGATATATTTCTGTCACGATCCCTAGTGATCTTAAACATATGCTCAGATTCCAACTGGTCACATTTTCCAATAAGCTTAAACCTCAAACTTTAATGCCACTAAGGCCACAGTCCCTAGTGGTCTTAAACCTTAGATTATAATATCATTCTTATTACAATCTCAAGTGATTATAAACCAAATCTCTGATAGTTTTTCTATCATAATTCTCCACTGATACTCACCTGAACATAAACCCTAGGATACCTTAACCTTAAGCTCTGATACCAATAAATCTGTCACGCCCCGAACCCGAACTTAGGCCCGGGACGCGCCAGACGCCGCACACCCGCACGGCGGACCGCACGGGCGTGCAAGGCTGAATAATCAGACACTCAAGTCACAACATCAGATCACAATATCAATACTAAAAATCTATCATTTATGATAATTAAATCAATAATTCAATTTCAAATGTCTCAAATAAAGTTGGTAACATTTATTTACAAGATCAATTACTTATGACAAAATGAATCTAAATCTATCTATGTCCAATGTCATAAGTCCTCTCCTCCCGAATCCCCTATCAATCATCTCCTGCAATTATGTAAAAAAAACAGGTATGAGCTACAACAGCTCAGTAGGTAACAACATGCATAAAGTCACGATAACATGTATTAAAGCATATGCAATATAACTACAGGTCATGTGCACAAATAAATATGATGATCCGCAAATCAATCCGATACTCAAGTAATATATATATATACCATCTTAGTCTATCATATCACGCATAACATAATCCACATATCTACCGCATGACTACGGCCACATCACCCAGTGGCATGGTCACACCGAAGTGTCAACACTCTGCTCCAAATGGAGCCCTGCACCGCAGTGCTGCACCCCAGGGTGCCCCAATCTCTGCTCCTCAGAGCATGCTCCGCAGAGCCAAAACACCCCATAGTGCCGGAACTAGCTCCTCATACAAGTCGACAGGGCCAACGTTTCCACCCCCATTGGCGGGAATCCTAGACAAT
Source organism: Phoenix dactylifera (assembly GCF_009389715.1). Taxonomy (NCBI): domain Eukaryota; kingdom Viridiplantae; phylum Streptophyta; class Magnoliopsida; order Arecales; family Arecaceae; genus Phoenix; species Phoenix dactylifera. The sequence goes on along the minus strand of NW_024067824.1, from coordinate 54,270 downwards.
AGTCACGCGGTCTCCAAAATCACATCCACAAATTCCAACAATCAAACTTAATATAAACATAAGTTTTCAAAACCAATATATATGCATAATAGATTTTCAGATGATCGATTTACAGTCAAAAACATGCTTCTAAATGATAATACTGCCAAGAATATAAACATATCAATATGCTGGAAATAATCACACATATGCATAGTACATGTAAATCATACTTTAAGCAAGGTTACCTACCTGGGATCGCTTAAAAATTCCTGCCACAGATATCACGAACCCCTGGTTAAACATAAATATTAATTATTTAATTAACTAAGAAACATAATTTAAACAATTTTTCAAACCCTTAAACTCCTAAGTTCATGGATCCAAGAATGGGCCCCTAGGATCAAACATAGACCCTAAAATCAGAACCCTTTAAACCCAAGTCAATTGTGGCCCAACACAGATTAGGCCCAATTGAACCAAACCAGATAACAGGTTCAGATCAGATTTCGGGCCCAACCCAAACCAGCCCACAGATCCAATCAGGCCCAACTCAGCCCACAAACAGGTCCCTAGCCCAACCCAAACCAGGTCTGATCAGACCAGATGAGACTCAAGTCAGACTAACCTAAATTTCTGACTCAGATCCAAACCATAACCCAAACCCATTCACTCAAATCCAGATCAAACCAAATACAAGGATTAGGTGGAACCGGTTCATAATCTAAACCGGTTCATGGTCTGATCCCCACTTGAGGCACGGATCTCAAAGCCAGGAAAAACCCAGGCCGAATGAAGAAGAAGAAGAAGAAAGAGAAGAAGAAGGAAGAGAAGAAGAAGAAGAAGAAGAAGAGGGAAAGGAAGAAAAAAGGGGGGGGGGGGGGGGGGGTGGCGGCCGGTGGTTCCGGTCGGCCCTCGGCGGTCGACCGTGGCCCTCGGCGGCGGCGCTCGGCCAGCCGCCGTCGGCCATCCCCTTCACAGGCGGCGCCGGATGAGAAGAGGAAGAGGAAAAGAAGAAAAAGAGGAAGGAGGGAGGTCGGGGCTGCAAAAACTCGTCCCCCCTGTTCGCCCACCTCCGGCCGAACTCATTTCGGCCGGATTGACCCGGCCGGCCACCGTCGGCCGGCTGCATCTCACAAATCTTCCCCGAAACAGGGGAAGTGCAAGCGGTAACATCACTCAATCCTCCCCCCCTTAAATCAAAAAAAGAAACAAATAGATGATTGTCTTCCTCACCTCCGGTCGTCGACGATGAACCCCGACGGCGTTGGCGGCTCCGGTAAACGACTACGGCTCCGACGATTTTGACAAAGAGGGAAAACGAAGAGGAAGGGATGGGAAAGGGATGGGGCTCGGATGAGGCTCTCAGAGGAGAGAAAGAGGGAGAGAGAGAGGGAGAGGGAGAGGGAAGAGGGAAGAGGGGGGTGGGGCGGAGATCCCGCTGGCCGTTCGGCCGGCGTGGTCTTCGTGGGGAGACCATGAAGAGCTAACTGAAGTCGGCATCCATTGCCGACTTCAGTTACTTTGGGCCCAGTAACAGGCCCAAATTCAGATCTTTACAGGTCAATAATACATCATCCACAAAATTGACAGAACCATTAAAAGTTCCAGAACTCCCATTTAACAGAGAAAAATAATAAGACCAACATAGCTTAGTTTTAAATTGAAAGTAAATAACGGTACCCAAGGTTCACATCTTGACAACAAATGAATTGAAGTTGTAACCCTACTAGTAGCCATAATACTACTAGTAGCGCGACCAACTAATCAGAGGTAGTACAGCAACACTTGTGCACAACTATAATGGACGTTACTCAACCCGTCCACTACAGACTTATAATTCCACCAAGGATTTTCTACCTGGATTCTAAATGTACCATATAACCATTATTTGTGCGAGAACCAAATCGAGACACCTGAGAGAATGCATGGTCGCACGAATACACATCAGATGATGAACTAAAATTAGAGAGACATCACTACTTGATGATACAAGCTCAAATTGCACCTGGCACACCTCATGCATGGATAATTCCACCTGTTAAATCTTGCAAAATGCTAGTACATTTTAACATATGAATGGTATGCCAAGAAAAGCATTAGCCAACACCTCAATACACTGCAGAGCAAGTTTCCTCCATTATACAAAGGAAAAAATGGACAAGATTTGATGTTAGCAATGATGATCAGCATTTCAAGATCATTCCAACTGAATAGACTGGTGCCATTGATACTGAAAAAGTTTAGCCAATTTACTTGCATAGAAAAAAACCAGTTCAGTAAAGTTAACCTAAGCAAATTGCAGCCATTGGTGTTCATTCATATGCTCAAATATAATGGAGCAGCCAAAGTTAACCTGAGACTACAGCAGTCGATGATGCAGAATCATGATAATAAAATCTATTAGTAACCCAGAAGTGCTGGAAAAAAGTCTAGACAGTAGGCACGATCTTGTCGATCCTAATCCATCTTCTCCGCAGAGAAAAAATTTAGTAGGTGGCTTATCGTTTACAGCACATATTGATGTCTCTAATATCAAATGTTGCTCATCTCCATTACAAAGGAGGCACTAACCTAGTTTGAGCTGCTCCGATCTTGTTAAAACATATTTTTGCCATAGTTGGTGTGATTCTCGAGGACGAAGCTCGATCAAGGCTTATACCAAAGAAGAGGAGAAGGAGCGTGTTGAGGAAGGAGGAGAAGGAGGAGAACAAGCGAGACGGAGGGAGAGAATGGAGTAGGAGAAACTACCTCGGGACGCCGGAGAGGAGGTAGGCCTTCTGGAACGTGGCCGTTGGCGTCAAGGAAGTCCGATTCGTGGCTTTCAGCCGCCGAAGAGGAGGGATATGGGGGCAGCGCCGGAGACGAAGGCAAGGGCAGCGCCGGAGAGAAAAATAAGGGGTATCGGGAGTAGCTAGGGCAAGAATGCGGGCTTGGGGTCGGGCGCTGTGTTTTAAGGGGGCCTTAGCGACGCTTATAAGCGTCGTTGTAGCCTCAAGTCTACAACGACGCGTTTAAGCGTCGTCCAATGCTTCAAATTTCCCACGCTCACCCAGAGCGTCGGGAAAGGTTGGCGCCGGGAGCAGGAAATGCCGACGCTTTCCCTTAGCGTCGGCATTTAAGCGTCGGCTTTTCACACTTTTACTGTAGTGTAAGTGGGTTGATTATGAGCCCATATAAAACAATCAGATTGAAATTTCAGAAAAATTAGAGTAAAATTTTTAAGAAAAAAGTCATGGAAAGGAGACATAGGTGCAGGGTTGGTACCGAACTACTATAAATTTTGTGTGTTTGCTTTGCTTAATTTGATTGCATTAATTTTTTGCATATTTACTTGTTACTCACTTGCAGAAAATAATATTCTTCTGTCAAGCTTTTTATTCCACTGCATTACACTTAAGTTTTTGAAAAGCCCAATTTACCCTTTCTTGGGCTGCATAGCTGGGCAACAATAATTGATTAGTCACTATCTAAAAATCTTGTCCTTAATTCTTTGCTTTTATAGGTTTGAAGAGCTGGAGCTCGAGGGACTTTGGCTTAGGCCTTGACTCATTTCTCGCACCTTTTCTTAAAATATTTGGAACATGTATGTGGGCTCCCATGCACACAAAATGGATTCGGGTTGTATCTTTCGCACAAAAAAATTATTCACCTTCTTTAGCAATAAACCCTTGGATCACCCCTCGTATCGATCTCAAAGCATTCCACTCTTTTTTTTCATCCATCTACATAGATTTCAAGGCACCAATTTCGCATTCTAATGGTTGACATCGCAAAAGAAAGTGAGTTATTCTTTCGCACGAAAGATATAACCTGAAAGCCATGCAAAACAAGGGGGAGAGAGATGGACAAAAATTGTGAAGAAAAAACAGGCTCTAATATTCTGGTATTATGGTCAAGCATAGTGTCTTGGACATATTTAATATTCATGAAAGTATAGTTTTTGGCACCTTAATAACGTCCTTAACATACATTCCATGCACCAAATAAATGAATAAAAGAAATTCTAATCCCTATTCAAGTGCAAAAGTATATCTAGAAGCTATGAATTCTTACCTTCTGGTCATGTGGAGGTCCAAAAAAATATATCTATATAATTTTTCATGTCTGAGTCTAGATCTATTAAACAATAAGTCAATCCAAACTTGAAATAAACTTGATACATACGTGTACATACAAGCAAAATGCCCCGCAATGCAAGGGAGATAAAATAAATAAATACACAGAGGAAATCAACCTATCTAATTTAGCCTATGACAGTGGGAATACTATTAAATTCTTTAGTTAAAGTTCTATCATAGCAATCAATTAGATCCAAAGGATGCTTAAGATTTATCCTTATTGTTTATTAATTTTATACTCACCCCAACATGTGTTCAAAATTCCAGTCTCCTTTGCACCTCCATCATCCCCTGCCTCGTTGGATACCCTTCCAAAATTTAATTTCCAAGCGAATGCAAGTCTAGGGCCCACCATGGGGCCGCAATATTCCGACCGATGTATGGATCCCATCACAATCCTGCAATAACTGCACCTGATCGGATGGCTGATACTAAAGCCAGCAGACCATTTGCCGAATTCAACATTCTCAGACCCTCCTTCCCACGCGTCCAATAAGGAGCCGATCTGGGACTCCTAATCCCGCTCCAATAGGGCTGGAAGTGGGCTCGGGCCGGCCCGAAGCCCATCGGGTCGGGCCGCCCGCGGGCCGGGCTATGGGCTAGGGCCAATGCATTTCGGGCCGGGCTCGGGCTGAATAATTAAGCCCATTTCTATTTCGGGCCGGGCTCGGGTATCTCATTGGCCCGGCCCGGGCCCGACCCAAGCCCGCGCCCATACTCAGCCCGAACGCGGCCCGTCCAAGCCCGAGCCCGTATCACTGTTCACTGATAATTCCTTTGTGCATTATGTTGCTTTGTTTATTTTTTCTTCGTATGTATGTGAACTCAAGCTGTTTTTTGTTCATGGGTACTTGTTTCAACAGGAGAAAATTGGGTCATGGTCTGAAGTCGTTCCAGAGACTCGTGAGCACACTGAAGGAAATGTCAATTCGGAAGATGGCTCTCTAAGTCTGACATAGAGATGTAAGGTTGTATAATTACCAAGAAATTGGTAGGCTACTTATGTAACAACTGGTTAGAGCATGGTCTAATCTTTAGTAATTAATATATAGAACATCTTTCTGATTTCTTGTATATACAATTTTCATAACAAAGATTCTTGTATTCTTGATCAACTACTGAAGTCATTGAAAAGGGCATTGATACAGCCTGGGCTACATAAAAGTCATTTTTTTTTCCCAATTTTTTTCCAGGCGTCCGCTGGGCGGGTTTCGAGCAGAAAGTGCTGATCCATCAGTGCATTGTCTTTGGAGGATCTTCAGGCCAAATAAAGGAAGATCTGCAGTCCTCATCAATGGGTTGGCGCTTCTCTCACGAGACATTGAGAAAGTAAGATAGGTTTTTATTCTCACAAGCCAGAATACTAGCAAGGTTTATAACATCACGCCAATTATGGAAATGAATTGCATGTATATGCGTATCAGCACTAATCTTTGGCTGATATTAAGATCTGTAGGACATCCACAGATATCCTCCCTAGAGGGAGGAGGTCCAACTCCCCTCAATTTTCACCTGGCGTTTCCACCTGGTGCCGATCATCATCTTGATCATAAAGCAAATAGCTTTCTATGCAATCAAAAGTTGCATCACAGTTGCGATCCATCAGCTATTCGTCAAGTTTGTTGTGCTCATGGCCATTCATAAGGCAGATCTTTGCCTACTTATTTGGGCGACCACCGGACTGGGGATCGGGCCGGGCTCGGGATCGGGCTGGCCCAAACGGGCCGGCCCAGGTTAGGGCCCAACTGGGCCGGCCCAAATGGGCTCGGCCGGGCTCGGGCCGGGCTCGGGCCTTGTTCCTTAAAAATTTTTTCGGGCCCGGCCCGGCCCGAAGCCCGAAAAAAAATTCGGGCCGGGCTTGGGAAGGGGTTTGGCCCGACCCGGCCCGGCCCCACTTCCAGCCCTACGCTCCAACGGCTCCAAAAGTGGTAAAAACGTACTCTAATCCATCACATCTTCTACCTAATCGGTTAATCTTGGAGATAAAAAAATATTGATTAGAGATTAGGGAAAGGAGGCAAGGAGGTTGGCTTTGACAAAGGAAAACCATTTTTAGTAAGAAAACAATCTACGAATAAGAGTCCGGTTACTTAATTTGAAATTCATGATCTGCTCGTTATTTCTATGATTTTTATAGAATTTTTACTGAATTCTATTCCATCACATCTCCTTCTCCCACTTGTACTCTATCGGGCCACGTAATCTTGGAGGTCAAAAGAGTTGGTTAGATATCAGGGAATCGAGCGATCGTTACCGACTCCAGGATTCGTTTCCTACGCAATCTGGGCTATATAAAAAAAATAATAAATCAGTTTATTTAAACTGTATCTACGAAGTCTTCCCAAAGATAAAGGTTCCCTCCCGTCATAAACTCTCTCCTTGTTTTCTTGCTCTCAGATCTCAACCATGGATAACCACCGAGAAACCATCGTAAGCATACCAGATGGCTTCACAAATCCATTGCTCCATCAAGAAGCCGCAGCTGTAGAAGAAAATAGCTCCAGATGGTCCGACCTTTCCGTCGACGTCCTCGAGCTAATCCTCCGGCGGCTCGGCCCCGTCGACCACCTCCGGTTCGGGGAGACGTGCCGGTCGTGGAGGTCCGCCCGATCCCTCCACCGGACACGCCTCGACCTCCCCACCCCGCAGCTTCCGTGGCTCCTGTCCGGCCCAACATCGTTCCTCTCCAAAGGCTACCGCTTCAAGTTCTTCAGCCCCTCGGACGGCCGCCGTTACACCATCAGCATACCAAAAAGAACTCCGAGGCAAGTACTGGGTCCCCGGCTCCTGCGCCAACTGGCTTATAACCGATGCAGGTCGCGATATTTTTCTCGTCAACCCCTTCACCGGAAGTAGAGCTAAGATTGCCGAGGATTATAGCGGAGCGCGAGCCGAACCAGGACTTCGCCATCGCCGTCTCGTCGCATCCCGGCGCTCCCTACGGTGCGGTCGTGCTGGCGAACCTGTGGACGGTCTCACTTATCTGCAAGCATCCTGGCGACAGGCACTGGCTCTGGTTTCATCTGACTGGGGAAGACCGGAGAGTCTGTCAAGTCGCGGCGGGTCGGAAGGAAGTTCTACGGCATCACTCACGGGCGTCGGCTGGTCGACATCGACCCTGACCGATCTCCGCAAGTGGTTGTCATGAATCAAGTTGGAAGTATCCTGGGGAACCCCCAAGGTAGAACTCATGTTTTCCTGGTCGAGTCCGACGGAGACTTGCTAGCCGTCGTCATGAGCTGCCCGAACCTCCGTAGGTCTACTCCTTCGTTCAGCTTCTTGAGGTGGACGTCGAGACATCGTTCTGGGAGGCGATTGAGAGCATCGGGGACCGGCTTCTTTTCTTGGGCCTGAGCAGCTCCATCTCGGTGGCTGCGAGGAGAGCACGGAGTTGCCGGTGGGCGGATTTACACGATAGGTCCTCATTCTACGGGGATTTATGACCTGAGAACACGCGAAGGGGAGGTGCTTTGCTGCTGCAGGAGCTCTTCATGGCGAACTTGGGTGGCGCCTCGGCTGTTCTACTGGGAGGACAAGCAGACGAGATCAGCTGGTGGTGGGATTATGCTGAAGAAGCCGTGAAGGTGTTTTTGTTGGCACTGATTAGTGTTTCTATTTCTTTTGTTTTATGTTGGGCATTAAACGAAATTTAATGGCCATCGCCCTCGAGTGAGCATGGCCAAAGAGTCAATAAGTCAGTAGTCTGGGTCAAGTATCATAGCAAATAAAAAGTCGTATGAATTGAGTCCTTTAATAAAGTGAGTGCCCATGCATGTCTCGTAGATATTCTAGTATATTTATGTATCGGGTATATCAAGGGTCACTATATAATTATACAAAGCCATGTAATAATGGTTCATCTTGCAAGTAAGTCAAAAGAACTAATAGAATGAAATAATATTAGAGTGTTACACTCCATCTACTCTTTCCTATTTTCCCCCAACACATCAATTAGGATGATATTAGAATTTGATACTTTCGTTGCCCCTAATATAATAGTCTAGAGCTCAAGTATGTGTGCCCACCATGTATCTAGAGCCAATAATTTGATATTAGAGCCACAAAATCCAATGAGGTAGACAATCAAGAAAGGCTATTCGAGAGCAAGGTGGCTCTAAAAAGAGAAGCGAGAAGTTAAAAATAACTTAAAGAAGGAGACATTATTATCGGCAATGACGGGAGGAGATAGAAGATGGAGTTGAATTTTTACAAGTTGCCTTCCAGTCATCGCAACAAAAGTACGACTAACCTCTAGTATGGGAGCTTATTCTGAGAAAACTCGCTCATTGACATTGTTCCATCTCACACTTAGTTAAGGGAATCCCTTAGGTTGCTAAAACCTATCATGCAGGATACAAGGATACTACCCCATCGGCTTCAGGAGCACACTTTAACTGACATATACTGTGAAGCTAATGCTTTGGTAGAATGGCTTGCAAATACAGGAAGGACAACACTATTCTTTCTTACATTTTATGAATATCTAATAAATAAAATATCAAAAGTCAATGTTTATGCTTCAATATAGTAGTTGATCTCTATAATATTACTTACAAGTATCTCACTTCCTACATCGGCCAAGATTTAAGATATCTCATTTTGTCTGAAAATTTCTCCATCTTCCATTTGGATTAGAGTTGAACTAAGAGTTTATTTTGATGTTACAAAATAATTAAGTAAAAAGATAATTAATCGATTGTCTTGTGTTTAATTGATTGATTTTAGAAAGTAAAGAAAAAAGTCTTCAGTTACTCTCAAACAAAGATCATCTATCTGAAGCTCCACATCAAGAAGCATAACTTCAAAAAGACCATAAAAATAATTCTTGGAAGCTCACATGCAAATACAGAAAATTTTATGCTAAACTGCCTCAAGAGTTGACCCTAAGCTTACAACAAGTCGACCCTGGTACACTATCTGTTGCCCAGATAGACAACCCAAGAGGGGGGGTGAATTGGGTTTTAAAATAATTTAGATATTTAAAACATTGTGGATGACTAATTAAAACTATTGCAAGTTGTTTAATTAAATGCTATGTGCTGTGAGTGATAAGAGAGGAAGAAGAAGAGAGACAATCAAACACAAACACCAAGTTTTATAGTGGTTCGGAGCTAACCCTTGCTCCTACGTCCACTCCCCAAGTCTCACTTGGGAATTCACTATAACCCCCTTGGATTACAGCCGGTTGTTTTCCAAGCTCACAACCAAACTTGTTGTTTTACGAGCTCACAACGAACTCAGTCGGTTTTCCCAGGCTCACCGACTAGAACCACCCCGATTGTTTTTCCGGGATCACAATCAAACCCTTACACACGTTGGTTTTAATAACTAGGCTCACCAACTAACCTCTATACCCTTGATTCAATCCTCCGATTGAATCAAGCAAATACAAGTTGTAAATAAAATAGACAAACAGAAAAACAAGCTTCTCAAAAGCAGATGAAAGACAATATAATCTAAAAGGAGTTTAGAAGCCCTCAAACGCTTTTAAGTTGGAGAAGAGGAATAGCTTCTTAAACTTCGGTCTCCTCTTGAATGTGTAGTCGACTTGAATGCAGGAGGAGCTTCTTTAATTGCTGGGAAGATGTAGGTGGATGCTGTAAATGCAGATCTTCCCTTTTTCTCGTTGAAGAACAAGTTGCAGAGTTGAATGCTTGAATACTTGGAGTGGAATGGTTGTTCTCTGCCTTGCTACAGTCCTCTGTGGCTATTTAAACCAACCCCCACGAAAACTAGCCGTTAGAGAGCTTTTTCTGCCCGTTCTGCACACTCTGTACAGTCTGACAATGTGTCCGTTGGTGGGTTGGAGTCGACTCGCGCGATCAGGAGTCGACTCGTCTGTAGCGGGAGTCGACTCATACTTTTCCGGAGTCGACTCTGCAACTGTTCCAGATTTGAATTAAAGTTGCCTTCGCGACTGGGAGTCGACTCGTCTTGACCCAGAGTCGACTCGCCAACTTCTGGAGCTGACTTGGCTTTCTCGGAGTCGGCTCATCCCATGAAGTCCGTGGACGTATTTTTGAATTTGGTCCACTCGAGTCGACTCGACTGTCCTGGGAGTCGACTCGGCGCTCAGAGCCCGAACTCCCTATCTTCTGTCTTTTGGCTCGTCCAGTCTTGGAGTCGACTCGAGCTTCCTCGGAGTCGACTCGGCTCTCAGTTTCCGAAACTTGGTCTTCTGCCCTTTTGATGTGAAGCTGCCTTGGAGTCGACTCTAGCTGTCTGGGAGTCGACTCGAATCTCAGAGGCAGTAACTTGGTCTTCTGTCTTCTTTGTGGTCGCGGAGTCTCGGAGTCGACTCGCGTAATGCGGGAGTCGACTCGAATCTCAGAGTCCAGAATCTGCCCTCTGACTTTTTCTTTGTGTACTGCTGAGAGTCGACTCTTGCTGTCTTTGGAGTCGACCTGCCAACCATCGGAGTCGACTCGAATCTCAGACCCGAAAACTGCTCTCTGACTTTTTCTTTGTATTCCTCTTGGAGTCGACTCTTACTACCCTGGAGTCGACTCGGTGAACATCGGAGTCGACTCGCACACTTCGGGAGTCGACTCGTTGACAGGTTCTGAGTTGAAGCTTTCTGTTCGTCTGTCTGTTCTCAGTCGGAGTCGACTCGTACTGATCCGGAGTCGACTCGAGCTCGTGCCAGTGAACTTGATACGCTTGGAGTCGACTCGTGATACTCTGGAGTCGACTCGAGTCTCAGACTTTGGTTCAAGCTGACTTCTTAACTTATCCAAAAATTATGAACCAAGTCTTGAGACACTTAGACAAGATTTTCACTGAAACACTTAATTGAATTCATTAGTAAACAAGAAATATACTCAAATGCTTTGAGCTCATCAAAATCAAATAGGATTTTAATCAATCACTCCACAATCTCCCCCTTTTTGATGATGACAAAACATTGAGTATATGTAAAGTGAATTGCACAATAAACAATCAAATAAAATCCATAAATGAATTCAAATGTCTGGTAATTCAATTTATCCAAGCTTGAAAGGAGTGAAACAATAAATTTCAGAGTTAAAGCTCCCCCTTTCATTTGGAATTATATAAGCCTTCATATCATGCATTCAATTGTTTGGCTTATATATAATTAATGATTTAGCTTTCTTAAAATTTCAGATTCTCCCCCTCAACATATGCATTCTACTTTGTTTTGATTCTTTGAATTTCCTTTTAATGCTTTGAAGTTTTTGAACTGAAATTTTGGTTTTAGAGGAAAAATCTGTCAATTTGTTCTTGAGTAGGATTCAGCTAATCTCCGAATATCCCTTGAATAGATTCTGGAGATTACTCCATTAGGAGCCCCAAAAGAGAGATAATGAGCCTCGAGGTACCGAATCCACTTAGAACAAATTTGTGTGTTTTAAGAGTTTATCTTTTTATTGATTTTCATTGATTCCTTTTACATATTTTATACATATTTTTCCCCCTTTTACATATTTTATACATATTTCTCCCCCTTTTTGTCATCATATCAAAAAGGAGGTAAACAGAACACACAATCAAACATAGATCAAAAGGCACATTATTGAAGAAAAATGCGGCTACTCATTGTATTAATTTGTATGTAAGTACATTTCAGAATACAATAAGTAACGTAAAGCAATACATGTCAAAGCAAAATACAAAAAGTAGCTACAGTCTCCTCGAGGATGTAGGTCCTCCTCTCGAGGATGTGACTCCTCCTCTCGAGGATGTATCTCCTCGAGGCATGCGCTCCACGAGTGATTGGACCGCATTGGTCACGTTCTCTAGCTGGCGAATGATGGCCTAGATGGCCCTGCTCTGTGTCGTATCCAGCTCGAGTACTGACTTCTGCAGTCCGTCCAGCTTGTCGATGAGCACATTCGACAAGCGCTCGGCCCCTGCGGTGGTGGTGGACATGTCACGGCCGATGTCATCCCGCATCCGTCGAGTGGTGCTCGTGACCTCACTCATGCTGTGGAACTGGGCCTGTATCAAGGTCCTCATGTTGTATATCTCTTGCCGCACCTCAGCCGTCATGTCTGTCACGGCTGTCAGGGAAGGGACCAATGCGGAAGATGTGGGCGCAGGAGAGGGAGTAGGCACCGAACCTCGGAGCTCCCGAAGCAACTCATCCCTCAGATCTCGGACTATCTCCTGCCGCAGCTCCCGGAGCTGCTCAGAATCAATGCGGACCTCCATGGATGGTGGAGCCGAGGAGGAGGGTCCGGCGGAGGTGGTAGGAGCAGGAGTGGATGGAAGATCTGGTAAGTCTGGAAAGTCAGAGTCTGGCTCAGGACTGGGGGAAGGTCTGGTAGTCTGTGTGGTGAGGGAAGACTTCCTAACCCAGATCCCCTCTCTCTTCCGAAACCCCATCCTGTGTAGGGTCCCTGCACGCGTGCGATCAGTCCATCGCAATGCGCGAAAGGGTTCCCCCTCAGGAATGGAAATCTCGTACTCCCTAAACAGAAGAGTGAATATCATGCCGTATGGGAGGGTGAGCCTAGGTCTATCTAGGGGCTCACACAGATACCTATAGATGAGTTTGGGGAAGTTGATTGGAGTGTCCTGAAGAATATAAAACATCAGAGCTAGGTCTCTCTCATTTACAAAATCAAATCTCCCTGTCTTAGGGAAGATGGACCTAGACAATATACTCAAGAGGATCCGCACCTCAATCGGTAGTGAGCTAGCGGATACCTCGTCTAGAGGTGACTGGGGTGGATGCCCTAGAACGGCCGTAAGGGCCTCAACCCTGTCCTCAGGGTGTGTGGGAGCCACCCCTACTTATGGAAGGTGGAGGATGTGGGCAATGAGATCCTCCGTAACGAACAGAGGGACACCGGCTACTGTGCCCTCGATACCCCCATCTTCCCGATGGACGGTACCATAAAACTTTCTAACAAGGCCAGGGTAAGTGGGGAGGTCTAATGTAAGGAGAAACTCTAAGCCCTGGACCCTAAGCCTATCACCTATGGTGAACCCTTCCCGGGAGAGATAGTCGAAGTCGACATATCTTCCGGTGGTGACGGCCTTCCTGGCCAATGGCCTCACGGGAACCGCCCTAGGCGGGGAACGAGCCGGAGGTGGTGGCCTCGCGGGATCGTGCCGCGCCTTGGAGCGCCGCTCGGGACCGGCCTCGGGTCGGGACCTCTTCCGGACTACGGTCTTACGCGGCATAATGACCTAGACGGGATAAAAAAAACTAAAGGACGGAGAAAGGTCGACGGAGAAGGCTTGGGACCGACCGGGGACGACCTAGGAAGGGACGAAAACCCAAAGATCGGTGAAGAATCGATTGGAAAAAGCCTTGGGAAGGATTGGGGATGACCTAGGAGTCGGCTCTAGGGCTTGTGAACAGTGGCGGCTTGAGAAAGAAGTGTTTTCGAAACGACAAATCTAGGGTTAAAAAGTCGGATCCCGACTGCGAGTCGACTCCACTGAGTCGCGAGTCGACTCGACCTCGAGTCGACTCCAGAATATGCGCGAGTCGACTCTCCTTATGCGCCTGTAGACCTCGAGTCGACTCCCGACTATATGTGAGTCGACTCCCCCTCTGCTGCCATCTATGCGAGTCGACTCCCGCAAATGCGCGAGTCGAATCCCCCTTAGGAGCCGACTCTGAAACTTACTCGAGTCGTCTCTAACTTTGGCATGCACCTAAAAATCATGCTTCGTTTGTGCCAAACGAGGAAAAATCACTAAATTAAGATCTGATTTGATGATCATTGAAGAGAAACTCTATTTTAACCACAAACTAATCATCAAAATCAATGAATCTAGTGGAAACTACCACTAGGATGGATCAATCACTCCTAATCCCCTCCTAAGCACACTAAACCTCTCTTCACTTAGGGGTTTTGTAAAAATATCTGCTAATTGATCATCAGTACAAACAAATTGGAGTGTCACATCACCATTCAATACATGATCTCTTATGAAGTGATGTCGTATCTCAATATGTTTAGTTCTTGAATGCTGAATTGGATTTTTAGTTAGATTAATGGCACTTGTATTATCACAATTAATGGGAATTTTATCTTGTTTAATGCCATAATCTTCTAGTTGTTGTTTAATCCACAAGATTTGAGCACAACAACTCCCGGCTGCAACATATTTAGCTTCAGCAGTAGATAATGCAACCGAGTTTTGTTTCTTGCTAAACCATGAGATAAGGTTTTCTCCTAGAAATTGACACGACCCGCTGGTACTTTTTCTATCAAGCTTACATCCAGCGAAGTCTGAATCTGTGTATCCTATTAAGTTTAGGCTAGATTCTTTAGAGTACCATAGCCCTATATTCTTAGTTCCTATTAAATATTTAAAAATTCTCTTAACTGCAACTAGATGTGATTCTTTAGGATTAGCCTGATATCTAGCACACATGCAAACACTAAACATAATATCAGGTCTACTTGCAGTAAGATACAATAAGGATCCTATCATACCTCGATACAGTTTCTGATCTACAGATTTACCTGATTCATCTTGGTCTAATTTGCATGATGAACTCATGGGGGTGCTGATTGATTTGTTTCCCTCCATATCAAACTTCTTGAGCATCTCCTTGATATATTTGGCTTGATTGATGAAGATGCCTCCTTCAGATTGTTTGATTTGGAGTCCAAGGAAGTAAGTCAGCTCTCCCATCATGCTCATCTCAAATTCACTCTGCATCAAGTTAGCAAATTCTTCGTAGAGACGATTGTTAGTAGCACCGAAAATAATATCATCAACATAAATCTGTACTAACAGCATATCTTGGTTTTTCTTTTTCAGAAATAGAGTTGTATCTACATTACCCCTAGAGAACTCATGTTCTAATAGGAATTTGCTAAGTCTCTCATACCATGCTCTAGGTGCTTGTTTCAAACCATAAAGTGCTTTGTTCAATTTATAAACATGATTAGGGTATTGATGATTTTCAAAACCAGGAGGTTGTTCTACATATACCTCCTCATTAATATACCCATTTAAAAATGCACTTTTTACATCCATTTGAAATAGTTTGAAGTCCTTAGAGCATGCATATGCTAATAATAGTCTAATAGCCTCAAGTCTAGCTACAGGAGCAAAGGTTTCATCAAAATCTATACCTTCTTCTTGATTATAACCCTTTGCTACTAGTCTAGCCTTATTCCTTATAACAGTTCCATTTTCATCAAGTTTATTTTTATAAATCCATTTAGTACCTATAATTGGATATTCAGAAGGTCTCTCAACTAGATTCCACACTTTGTTTCTAGTAAATTGGTTTAGTTCTTCTTGCATTGCATTTATCCAATTTACATCATTTTCGGCTTCTTCTATATGTTTGGGCTCAAAGTGTGAGACAAAAGCTAGATGGTTATTCAAATTCCTAAGGGATGCTCTAGTCCTAACCGGTTGAGATGGATCATCTAGAATTAGTTCCTTAGGATGCCCGTGAGCATACCTCCAAGCTTTAGTTAGCCCATGATCCACAATAGCCTCTTGGCTTGATGATGCTCCTTCACTCAACTTTTGATTATCATCTTGTAATGCCATCTCATCTATCTTTTCTTCAAGAATTTCAACATCATCATCAAAATTATCTTTCTTACTAGAGGAGATGTCACTAGAATCATCAAATACAACATGTATAGATTCTTCTATAACTAAGGTTCTTTTGTTAAAGACTCTATAGGCTTTGCTAGTTGTAGAGTAGCCTAAGAAAATTCCCTCATCAGATTTAGAGTCAAATTTACCTAGATTATCTTTCCCATTATTATGAACAAAACACCTACATCCAAAAACATGAAAGTAATTAACTTTTGGTTTTCTGTTTTTCCAAAGTTCATAAGGTGTTTTCTTTATGATGGGTCTCAATAGAACTCTATTTAATATATGACAAGAAGTATTAATGGCTTCTCCCCAAAAGTACTTAGGGAGGTTACTTTCACATAACATAGTTCTAGCCATTTTCTCTAGAGTTCTATTTTTCCTCTCCACAACTCCATTTTGTTGTGGTGTCCTAGGTGCAGAAAAATTATGGGTTATCCCCTTTTTACTACAAAATTCCTCAAATGACTGATTTTCGAATTCGGTACCATGGTCACTTCTAATAGCTATTACTGAGGTATCTCTAGCATTGGTTACTTCTTTATGGAATTTCTAAAAACAGAAAATGCTTGATCCTTATGTGCTAGGAACATGACCCATGTGTACCTAGAATAATCATCTACAATAACCAGACCATATTTATTTCCACCTAGGCTTGTTGTTCTAGTTGGTCCGAATAGGTCCATGTGTAATAATTCTAGAGGCCTAGAGGTAGAGACACATTTTATGGATTTAAATGAGTTCCTAGATTGTTTGCCAAATTGACATGCTTCACATATTTTGTTCTTTTCAAATTTTAATTTTGGCAAACCTATCACGGAATCTCTTTTAACTAGTTTAGTTATTGTGTCCATGCTTGCATGACCTAACTTACGGTGCCACAACCAACTAGCATCATTATCCTTAGTTTCATTAACAACTAGACATTGGTTATGTTTTGCAAGATCTTCAAGGTCTACAACATATACATTTCCTCGTCTAATTCCTTTAAAAACTAAACTATTATCATTAGGGTTTGTTATAATGCATAGTGATGGTCTAAATATAACATCATACCCTTTATCACATAATTGACTAATGCTTAATAAGTTATGCTTAAGACCATCAACATATCTAACATTATCAATATAAGTAGAAGGGGTGATTTGAACTTTACCAATACCAATGATGTGACCTTGGTTGTTGTCTCCAAAAGTCACAGCACCTCCCTTCTTAGCTTCAAGAGTGAAAAATTGATCCTTGTCACCCGTCATGTGTCTTGAGCAGCCACTGTCCAAGTACCAGCAGTTTTTGTTGACCTTGGCTGCAAGACACTCCTACACAAGTAGATCATATAATCTTAGGTACCCAAGTTTTCTTGGGTCCTTCATGGTTAGTCAAGTTGGTTCCTTTTGGAACCCATACCCTTTTAATTTTTCTTTTTATTTTACTTTTCCTATAGTCACATACATTTGCCTTATGTCCTATAGTCCCACAACAAAAGCAGGTTATTTTCTTAGTTTTAGTTTTCCCCAGCTTTAACAAAGAAGTTACTAAGAAGTTTTTGTTTATTTCTTGGTTTATACCCTAAACCCGCTTTATTAAATACTGCTCGTTGACTATTGAGTATCATATTTAACTTTTCAGAGCTATATGTAAATTTTTCAACTAAGGGTTTGTATTTGTTAAGTTCTTTAGTTAGTGTTTGATTTTCTGCTTTTAGATCATTAAGTTCTTTTGTGAGATCCTTATTTAAGATTTATTTATGTTTTTTAAGTTCTGAAAATTCCTTAGTTAGTTTTTCATTATCTTTAGTTAAGGTATTAGTCTTTTGAGTTAAAAGTTGGTTGCTTGTCTTAAGTTCTATATTTTCTTTGGTGATTAAATCCTTATCCTTAACTAATTTATCGTATTTATGTAGGTATGATTGATAAGCTATTTTTAGTTCTTTATTCTTAAGATTTATTGCCTTATATTCTATCATTAATTCATTAAATGCATCATAAAGTTCATCAAAAGAAAAATCAAGATGCGTGTCGGAAGTTACCTCATTTTCATTGGCCATGAAGCAAAAATTGGCCTTCTCTTCTTGTTCATCATCCGATGAAGAGGATGATGAATCGGAGTCGGATAGTGTTGTGACAAGAGCCTTCTTCTTCTTGTACTTGCTCCCCTTTTTCAGTAAAGGGCCCTCAGCTCTTATGTGACCCGGCTTCTTGCACTCGTAACACCCAATCCCCTCATTTTTCCTTTCCTTACCTTTGTCCTTGCGGTAGGAATTAGAGGGGCCTCTCCTTTGATGATAGGACTTCTTGTGGTTGATGAATTTTCTGAATTTGCGCACAAGAAGTGCCTCACCATCATCTTCCTCATGTTCTTCTTCTTCACTGCTGCTACTGCAAGATAAGTCCTTGTTAGATGAAGTAGATTTTAGAGCTATTACCTTTTTCTTATGGGAGGACTCTTCCTCGTTGTGTTGTTTCATGGTTAGCTCGTGCGTCATTAGGGATCCAAGAAGCTCCTCAAGTGGTAATTTGTTCAGGTCCTTGGCTTCTTGGATTGCGGTCACTTTAGCTTCCCATGACCTTGGTAGACACCGAAGGATTTTCCTGACAAGCTCACTGTTAGTATAGTTCTTGCCAAGGCTTTTTAGGCCATTGACAATGTCAGTAAACCTAGTAAACATGCATGTAATTGTTTTATTAGAATCCATTTTAAATAGTTCATATTTATGAACCAAAATATTTATTTTGGATTCTTTGACTTGATTCGTGCCCTCATGGGTCACTTCAAGTCTGTCCCAAATCTCTTTTGCAGAATTGCAAGTAGAGACCCTATTGAATTCATTTCTATCTAAGGCACAATAAAGCACATTCATAGCTTTAGAGTTTAGTTGTGCCTTTCTCATGTCATGTTCATCCCAATCCTTTTCTAGTTTGGGTACTGTGACACCCTCTACATATATGGATGGGATGTATGGCCCATTTACTACAATGGTCCACATCTCATAGTCTTGGGCTTGGATGAATATTCTCATCCTAGCCTTCCAATATGAGTAGTCGGATCCATTAAAGAATGGAGGTCTTTGGGTGGACTGACCCTCAATGTGGGAAGATCCAAATGGGGTTGTCATTTTGATCTTTTACTCTTGGGTGGAAGAGTTTAGGCTCTGATACCACTTGTTGCCCAGATAGACAACCCAAGAGGGGGGGTGAATTGGGTTTTAAAATAATTTAGATATTTAAAACGTTGTGGATGACTAATTAAAACTATTGCAAGTTGTTTAATTAAATGCTATGTGCTGTGAGTGATAAGAGAGGAAGAAGAAGAGAGACAATCAAACACAAACACCAAGTTTTATAGTGGTTCGGAGCTAACCCTTGCTCCTACGTCCACTCTCCAAGTCTCACTTGGGAATTCACTATAACCCCCTTGGATTACAGCCGGTTGTTTTCCAAGCTCACAACCAAACTTGTTGTTTTACGAGCTCACAACGAACTCAGTCAGTTTTCCCAGGCTCACCGACTAGAACCACCCCGATTGTTTTTCCGGGATCACAATCAAACCCTTGCACACGTTGGTTTTAATAACTAGGCTCACCAACTAACCTCTATACCCTTGATTCAATCCCCCGATTGAATCAAGCAAATACAAGTTGTAAATAAAATAGACAAACAGAAAAACAAGCTTCTCAAAAGCAGATGAAAGACAATATAATCTAAAAGGAGTTTAGAAGCCCTCAAACGCTTTTAAGTTGGAGAAGAGGAATGGCTTCTTAAACTTCGGTCTCCTCTTGAATGTGTAGTCGACTTGAATGCAGGAGGAGCTTCTTTAATTGCTGGGAAGATGTAGGTGGATGCTGTAAATGCAGATCTTCCCTTTTTCTCGTTGAAGAACAAGTTGCAGAGTTGAATGCTTGAATACTTGGAGTGGAATGGTTGTTCTCTGCCTTGCTACAGTCCTCTGTAGCTATTTAAACCAACACCCACGGAAACTAGCCGTTAGAGAGCTTTTTCTGCCCGTTCTGCACACTCTGTACAGTCTGACAATGTGTCCGTTGGTGGGTTGGAGTCGACTCGCGCGATCAGGAGTCGACTCGTCTGTAGCGGGAGTCGACTCATACTTTTCCGGAGTCGACTCTGCAACTGTTCCAGATTTGAATTAAAGTTGCCTTCGCGACTGGGAGTCGACTCGTCTTGACCCAGAGTCGACTCGCCAACTTCTGGAGCTGACTTGGCTTTCTCGGAGTCGGCTCATCCCATGAAGTCCGTGGACGTATTTTTGAATTTGGTCCACTCGAGTCGACTCGACTGTCCTGGGAGTCGACTCGGCGCTCAGAGCCCGAACTCCCTATCTTCTGTCTTTTGGCTCGTCCAGTCTTGGAGTCGACTCGAGCTTCCTCGGAGTCGACTCGGCTCTCAGTTTTCCGAAACTTGGTCTTCTACCCTTTTGATGTGAAGCTGCTTTGGAGTCGACTCTAGCTGTCTGGGAGTCGACTCGAATCTCAGAGACAGTAACTTGGTCTTCTGTCTTCTTTGTGGTCGCGGAGTCTCGGAGTCGACTCGCGTAATGCGGGAGTCGACTCGAATCTCAGAGTCCAGAATCTGCCCTCTGACTTTTTCTTTGTGTACTGCTGAGAGTCGACTCTTGCTGTCTTTGGAGTCGACCTGCCAACCATCGGAGTCGACTCGCGTTCCACTGGAGTCGACTCGAATCTCAGACCCGAAAACTGCTCTCTGACTTTTTCTTTGTATTCCTCTTGGAGTCGACTCTTACTACCCTGGAGTCGACTCGGTGAACATCGGAGTCGACTCGCACACTTCGGGAGTCGACTCGTTGACAGGTTCTGAGTTGAAGCTTTCTGTTCGTCTGTCTGTTCTCAGTCGGAGTCGACTCGTACTGATCCGGAGTCGACTCGAGCTCGTGCCAGTAAACTTGATACGCTTGGAGTCGACTCGTCATACTCTGGAGTCGACTCGAGTCTCAGACTTTGGTTCAAGCTGACTTCTTAACTTATCCAAAAATTATGAACCAAGTCTTGAGACACTTAGACAAAATTTTCACTGAAACACTTAATTGAATTTATTAGTAAACAAGAAATATACTCAAATGCTTTGAGCTCATCAAAATCAAATAGGGTTTTAATCAATCACTCCACACTATCGCTGACTGATACGCCTTCATAAGCCAACTCCGGCAGATTGCGAGTTGACCCTAGAATAGTCTGAGAAGATAGACAGAAAGCCAGGAAATTTAACACAGTGGCGAGTCGACCTATAAAATACATGAGCCGACTTCGATCTAACAAAAGTCGACCATAGAAACAAATGAGTCAACACCTGAATGGTCATAGAGAAAAGATAGAGAGATAAAAAATTCATCGCATTGACGAGTAGACCCATGAGAATCATGAGCCGTACTCTCGTCCAACAAGAGTCGATCCTATAAAATAATGAGTCGACCTCTGAACGACAAAAGTGGAAAGCTAAAAAGCAGTAAAACTTAGTTCGTTGAAGAGTCGATCCCTGAAAATCATGAGTCGACTCTTGTCACCAAACGAGCCAACCTCTAAATTGAGAGAGCCATCTCCGCAATATACATAGAAAAAAGATAGAGAGCAGCAAAAGCAGAAGCAAGCTCGAGTCGACCTCTAAAGATCACAAGTGGACTCTTGAAGATTACGAGTCGACCCCTAAAGATGTTGAGTCAACTCCTCTATGTCTGACAATAGTAATAGCTAGATTTTCTGTGGGTCAGAATGGCTATTTTTCATCTCACAATGGCTCTTTTATCTATCTAATGGCAAATAGTGTGTTCCAACATTTTCTAAATGGTATAAATTTATAGAAACACTAAAGATTAAAGAGAGCTTAAGTAGTACAAAGAAAAATCTATTAGAGAAAGAAAGAGAGAAAAAGAAGAGAGCTTTAAAGAAAAAAATCATTCAAGAGTATTTATAGTGAGCTAAATGATCACATCTTCTACATCTAAGAGTTGGTGAACTGCATTCAAGGTCAATCAAAACAACCAACAAAGTCAAGATTTATTTATTTTTTGTATTTATTGTTTAGGAGTTGTACTTTACTGCATCAGCACTTAATTCTGTCTATATTTTGCTATATCAAGTTTTAGGGATTGAAACATGGAGAAAGATCAATCCAAACTTTAAATTAGATGTGTTGACCTTAGGATAGGCTGAGAAAAGATTTTGGTTGATTAACCAAAAAAATCAACTGGGTTGATTGTGAACCCGAGTAAAACAATCGATATATATATTTTCGTTGACTGCTTGAAAAATTAAGTGGGTTGATTATGAGCCCATATAAAACAATCAGATTGAAATTTCAGAAAAATTAGAGTAAAATTTTTAAGAAAAAAGTCACGGAGAGGAGACATAGGTGCAGGGTTGGTACTGAACTACTATAAATTTTGTGCGTTTGCTTTGCTTAATTTGATTGCATTAATTTTTTGCATATTTACTTGTTACTCACTTGCAGAAAATAATATTCTTCTGTCAAGCTTTTTATTCCACTGCATTACACTTAAGTTTTTGAAAAGCCCAATTTACCCTTTCTTGGGCTGCATAGCTGGGCAACAATAATTGATTAGTCACTATCCAAAAATCTTGTCCTTAATTCTTTGCTTTTATAGGTTTGAAGAGCTGGAGCTCGAGGTACTTTGGCTTAGGCCTTGACTCATTTCTCGCACCTTTTCTTAAAATATTTGGAACATGTATGTGGGCTCCCATGCACACAAAATGGATTCGGGTTGTATCTTTCGCACAAAAAAATGATTCACCTTCTTTAGCAATAAACCCTTGGATCACCCCTCGTATCGATCTCAAAGCATTCCACTCTTTTTTTTCATCCATCTACATAGATTTCAAGGCACCAATTTCGCATTCTAATGGTTGACATCGCAAAAGAAAGTGAGTTATTCTTTCGCACGAAAGATATAAGCTGAAGCCATGCAAAACAAGGGGGAGAGAGATGGACAAAAATTGTGAAGAAAAAACAGGCTCTAATATTCTGGTATTATGGTCAAGCATAGTGTCTTGGACATATTTAATATTCATGAAAGTATAGTTTTTGGCACCTCAATAACGTCCTTAACATACATTCCATGCACCAAATAAATGAATAAAAGAAATTCTAATCCCTATTCAAGTGCAAAAGTATCTCTAGAAGCTATGAATTCTTACCTTCTGGTCATGTGGAGGTCCAAAAAAATATATCTATATAATTTTTCATGTCTGAGTCTAGATCTATTAAACAATAAGTCAATCCAAACTTGAAATAAACTTGATACATACGTGTACATACAAGCAAAATGCCCCGCAATGCAAGGGAGATAAAATAAATAAATACACAGAGGAAATCAACCTATCTAATTTAGCCTATGACAGTGGGAATACTATTAAATTCTTTAGTTAAAGTTCTATCATAGCAATCAATTAGATCCAAAGGATGCTTAAGATTTATCCTTATTGTTTATTAATTTTATACTCACCCCAATATGTGTTCAAATTCCAGTCTCCTTTGCACCTCCATCATCCCCTGCCTGGTTGGATACCCTTCCAAAATTTAATTTCCAAGCGAATGCAAGTCTAGGGCCCACCATGGGGCCGCAATATTCCGACCGATGTATGGATCCCATCACAATTCAGCAATAACTGCACCTGATTGGATGGCTCATACTAAAGCCATCAGACCATTTGCCGAATTCAACATTCTCGGACCCTCCTTTCCACGCATCCAATAAAGAGCCGAACTGGGACTCCTAATCCCGCTCCAACGGCTCCAAAAGTGATAAAAACGTACTCTAATCCATCACATGTTCTACCCATTCAGTTAATCTTGGAGATAAAAAAAAAAATGATTAGAGATTAGGGAAAGGAGGCAAGGAGGTTGGCTTTGACGAAGGAAAACCATTTTTAGTAAGAAAACAATCTACGAATAGGAGTCCCGGTTACTTAATTTGAAATTCATGATATGCTCGATATTTCTATGATTTTTATAGAATTTTTACTGAATTCTATTCCATCACATCTCCTTCTCCCACTTGTACTCTATCGGGCCACGTAATCTTGGAGGTCAAAAGAGTCGGTTAGATATCAGGGAATCGAGCGATCGTTGCCGACTCCAGGATTCGTTTCCTGCGCAATCTGGGCTATATAAAAAAAATAATAAATCAGTTTATTTAAACTGTATCTACGAAGTCTTCCCAAAGATAAAGGTTCCCTCCCGTCATAAACTCTCTCCTTGTTTTCTTGCTCTCAGATCTCAACCATGGATAACCACCGAGAAACCATCGTAAGCATACCAGATGGCTTCACAAATCCATTGCTCCATCAAGAAGCCGCAGCTGTAGAAGAAAATAGCTCCAGATGGTCCGACCTTTCCGTCGACGTCCTCGAGCTAATCCTCCGGCGGCTCGGCCCCGTCGACCACCTCCGGTTCGGGGAGACGTGCCGGTCGTGGAGGTCCGCCCGATCCCTCCACCGGACACGCCTCGACCTCCCCACCCCGCAGCTTCCGTGGCTCCTGTCCGGCCCAACATCGTTCCTCTCCAAAGGCTACCGCTTGAAGTTCTTCAGCCCCTCGGACGGCCGCCGTTACACCATCAGCATACCAAAAAGAACTCCGAGGCAGTACTGGGTCCCCGGCTCCTGCGCCAACTGGCTTATAACCGATGCAGGTCGCGATATTTTTCTCGTCAACCCCTTCACCGGAGTAGAGCTAAGATTGCCGAGGATTATAGCGGAGCGCGAGCCGAACCAGGACTTCGCCATCGCCGTCTCGTCGCATCCCGGCGCTCCCTACGGTGCGGTCGTGCTGGCGAACCTGTGGACGGTCTCACTTATCTGCAAGCGTCCTGGCGACAGGCACTGGCTCTGGTTTCATCTGACTGGGGAAGACCGGAGAGTCTGTCAAGTCGCGGCGGTCGGAAGGAAGTTCTACGGCATCACTCACGGGCGTCGGCTGGTCGACATCGACCCTGACCGATCTCCGCAAGTGGTTGTCATGAATCAAGTTGGAAGTATCCTGGGGAACCCCCAAGGTAGAACTCATGTTTTCCTGGTCGAGTCCGACGGAGACTTGCTAGCCGTCGTCATGAGCTGCCCGAACCTCCGTAGGTCTACTCCTTCGTTCAGCTTCTTGAGGTGGGACGTCGAGACATCGTTCTGGGAGGCGATTGAGAGCATCGGGGACCGGCTTCTTTTCTTGGGCCTGAGCAGCTCCATCTCGGTGGCTGCGAGAGAGCACGGAGTTGCCGGTGGGCGGATTTACACGATAGGTCCTCATTCTACGGGGATTTATGACCTGAGAACACGCGAAGGGGAGGTGCTTTGCTGCTGCAGGAGCTCTTCATGGCGAACTTGGGTGGCGCCTCGGCTGTTCTACTGGGAGGGACAAGCATTATGATCAGCTGGTGGTGGGATTATGCTGAAGAAGCCGTGAAGGTGTTTTTGTTGGCACTGATTAGTGTTTCTATTTCTTTTGTTTTATGTTGGGCATTAAACGAAATTTAATGGCCATCGCCCTCGAGTGAGCATGGCCAAAGAGTCAATAAGTCAGTAGTCTGGGTCAAGTATCATAGCAAATAAAAAGTCGTATGAATTGAGTCCTTTAATAAAGTGAGTGCCCATGCATGTCTCGTAGATATTCTAGTATATTTATGTATCGGGTATATCAAGGGTCACTATGTAATTATACAAAGCCATGTAATAATGGTTCATCTTGCAAGTAAGTCAAAAGAACTAATAGAATGAAATAATATTAGAGTGTTACACTCCGTCTACTCTTTCCTATTTTCCCCCAACACATCAATTAGGATGATATTAGAATTTTGATACTTTCGTTGCCCCTAATATAACAGTCTAGAGCTCAAGTATGTGTGCCCACCATGTATCTAGAGCCAATAATTTGATATTAGAGCCACAAAATCCAATGAGGTAGACAACCACGAAGGGCTATTCGAGAGCAAGGTGGCTCTAAAAAGAGAAACGAGAAGTTAAAAATAACTTAAAGAAGGAGACATTATTATCGGCAATGACTGGAGGAGATAGAAGATGGAGTTGAATTTTTACAAGTTGCCTTCCAGTCATCGCAACAAAAGTACGACTAACCTCTAGTATGGGAGCTTATTCTGAGAAAACTCGCTCATTGACATTGTTCCTTCTCACACTTAGTCATGGTTTACAGTGTCTAAAATTCATCCTAGGCTCCAAAGTCTACTTGACATTAACTAAACCTTCAATGCTAACTTGCTTAACCTGACATAGAGGACTCATCTTTACTAGTAGAACATCATCATCTCGATCCCTAGACCTTGAGGATTCACTAGTGCAGTATTTAGAAAAAAAAGAGATAGTAGTAGATTCCATTTCCTTGACCTTCAAGAATTTTTGTTACTGGGATGCTACGTAACATCTCCCATGCAACTATGTGAATATATAGGATTATAGGTATCATTGTGCCCCTAAATAAAATTCCTCAAGGTTTTGTTAAACCACTTGAAGAGGATATGAATAAGTAAAGAGCATAAAACTAACCTTACTAATGTCACTCCCCTAGCCATAGTCAAAGCCTTTCAAAACTAAGCCTGCAACCAACAGCTAATCCTATCTATAGTTTCCTACATGTGTTCCATAGTCTATCTTGTTCATCTTAGTGGCACTTCAGGAAAATGGTCCATCCTTTCAAACCCCCTAATACCCAAACATGCAGTATATTCATTACTAAGAGTAATGGGGTTTTTGGCATGAAAAGAACTGTAGATTTCTCAAGGTTAACGGCCAAACCCGACAATACACAATATGCAGTAGCCACTTTTTTAACGGCTCTACAATCTCTGTGCCTGGCCTTGAAATCAATATGCAATCATCCACAAACAATAGGTGGCTAATAGGTGGACTTATACTATTTGGTCGATAACCATAGATTGAGCCTTGTTGGGCCTCTACGTGAATTGCTCTAGTAAGCATCTTAGCACATACTATAAAGAGATAAGGGGATAACTATCACCCCAAATGAATGCCTATACTAGATTTGAATAAGCTTGTTAGGGTTCCATTCCCTAGCACTACAAATAAGGAGTTTCTAATGCAAGCTTCGATCCACCCTACTACTTGAGCTGGAAATTCGAAGTGATAAAGAATAGCATGCATATAGTTCCAATCCATCATACTGTAAGCTCATTCTATATCAAGCTTAATGGCCATCAAAAGATTCATCATTGGAGCCCTATGAAAGGAGTGGATGATCTCTTGCGCAAAGATAAATTTCTCTGATATGTTCCTTCCTCTGACACAGTTTGCCAACTCTCCAAAAAGGGTAGGGCTCTAGCATTTTGGGATCACAATAATAAAAGTAGATTTCCAAATATCTAGCATGTAACCTATAGAGAAAAAATACTCTGGTCGCCTCACAAATATCATCTCCAATTATATTCCAATATCTTTTGAAGAAACTAGGTGGAAATCCATTAGGACCAAGAGTCTTGTTGGTTGCCATCAATTGCTGGGTAGTAATGATCCCTTTAATTGTAACCTTGTTTGTAAGGATATTCATGTCACTTTCATTTAGAATAGTTACTCGAGGATGAAGATTTGGTGGCTCAACCCTAGAAGACTGGGTCCATCATCTATTGAAGCAATTACTAATCTCTTCCTTAATCTCCTCTATTTCTAGCATTCTACCATTGGTACCCAAAATCAAAGAGATCTGATTGCATCTTCTTCCTATACCAGTGGATCTATGGAAGAAGTTAGTATTTCTGTCACCTTCAACCATCCATTATGATCTAGATTTTTGGTACCATAAGTGCTATAGTTGCTTAAGAAGCTTTTGATACTCCAACACCTTCAATCTCAACAATCCATGTTCATCCTCTATCACCTCTATCAGGCTACCACTATTAGCTTCCTTCTATTGCAGCACCGCCATTTTACATTCAAGTTTCTATCTGGGCATGAAGAGAAACCAACCGACATTTTGTTCGATTGCTTAAAAGTTGTTTTGATATTTCTAATTTTCTTGGAGATTCTAGACACCTAAAAGCCGGGCAACAAGGCACACCAAGCGTCTCTAATGACAGACCAAGACTCACTTATCACATTCAGAAATTTTTGAAATGAAAGGGTGTATCACATCTATAACAGTGGTGACAACTAGGTAATGATCTGATCCAGTTCTTGTAAAATGCATTACCATTGTATCTAGGAATAAGAATGTCACGCCCCGAGCCCGAGGCACGGCAGACGCCGCATGCCCGCACGCCCGCACGGCGGGCCGCACGGGCGCGCAAGGCAGCAGATCATATCAAAACAGATACAACTATTCAAAGATGACATAATTATTTAAATTGTTCAAAAGCGGTCTTACAAAATTTCAAAATAGCATATGCCAACATAGTTCAAATGTCCAAACTAATTTAACTAAAATGCCCATAATCGAAGAAATCATCGAAAAATCTAACGCACTCCCCAATCCTGTGCGATCAATCCTCTGGATCTGAAAAACAGAGAAAATAAAATAATGAGCTACACTAGCCCAGTAAGCAACAAAATACCCCAAAGTGGGGTCAGAGCATAACAGATCAAAATACAGGATAATGTCTCGAATCAATCACAAATATCATTGTTTTGCTGTTTTCAAAACATATTATCATTTTTCTGAAAACTCTGATACCAGAATCTCAACATGATAGGCTACGGCCACATAACCCAGTGGCATGGGTTGCACAGAGTGCCAGAAACCACTATTGTTAGTCACCGGTGGCAACGGTGTCCAGAAACCACTATTCTAATCACCGGTGGCACGGTGTCGAAACCGGTTCCTCACAGATTACAAGTCGACAGGTCCAACGTATAATCTCTATTGGCGGGGCCAGAACAGAACAGAATAGATCATAGCCATGCTGAGAATGCATAAATATAAAAATAGATTTCATAAACTGTACAGGCATGTTTCACGGAATTCAGAGCATATAATATAATTTTTAAATAAAATTTAATATGCCAGACCCATTTTACTAAACACAAAACATATTTCAAAATTTAATCCAGTAATAAATTACTTTACCAAATAATTTGGAGAAATGCACTTTGAAGCATTAAGTTACTTACTTCTTCTCGCTTAATCCCTACTTCAGATAGGCGGATCAGGTTCACCTGTTTAAATTTAATTAATTCCTTGTTAATATCAGAACTTTGCAAAATCCAAAAAATAATACTATTGGACACGGCCCAACAGGGCCTAGAGTTGGCCCATAATGGGCATGGCCCGATAGGGCCCATATCGGGCACGGTCCAATGGGCTCACATAGACCCAGCTAAATAGAGCCCCCAAGGTTGGCTTCTAATTGGTTCATTTATGCAATAAAATTTATTGCAGGGACTAATACTTAATTTCAGGGTACTATTCTATAAAGCTTGAGTGGACTAAATAAATATAGTTGGGGACCTTTATGTAATAAATCCTTCCTATAAGGATCAAATACAAATTACAGAAGACCCTTGTATGAAATAACATAATGTCAAGGGCTTATCTACAAAATTTCATTTATTGGCCAAATGGGTTCGGGCTTCGGGTTCCGGGTTTCGAGTTCGGATTTGAACTGGGTTTCGGGTTCGGATTTTGGGTTTCGGATTTTCTTCTTCTTGTTTTTTTTTTTAATTGGGCCCAAGTTGGGCCCACAGTGGTCCGGGCCCAATTCGGGCACACGGTGAATAGGGCCCATGCTTGGCCCTGTTCGGCCCGTAGGGCCTTCTTCCTCCCCAACCCCCCCCCCACTGCAGGGGAAGACCAAGAGGGAGAGCGGAAGAGGAAGGGGGCGGCAGGGTGGCCGGAGGCCACCCCTCGGTCGACGGCCAGCCGGCTGCGGGGACGGCCGGCGGCCGCTGCGGCAGCTAACGGGGAAGAAAAAGACCGAGAGAGATCTCGGTTTGGGGTCGAAACAGAGAGGGAAATCGGGCTGTTCGGCATGGAATCAAGGGCAAAAGAGGAGGGAGGCTCACCGGCGGTCGACAGAGAGGCAGATCCCGGCCACGGCTGCTCGATCCGGTGGACAAGCGGCGACGGTAGCAGTGCTTGGAACCGAGATGGATCTCGGAACAGAGGCAGGCCACGAGGGAGTCCGGGCGGCGCACGGTCGGGAAGAGGATGCCGGTCACCAAGGAGAGGAGGAGGAGGGAAGAGAGGAAGAGGAGGTGGAGCTCGGAGGTGCCCTAGGGAGGAGGGCTTGGGGGTTTTTTATTACCCCCTTGCGACGGCTCTCCGCCGCATGAATCGCGGCGGCCGAGAGGAATCCGCGGCCGGGATTGGCCGCAGATCGATCGGAGGGAGGGCGCCACGGGATCCCCGCAGCGCCCTTGCCTTGTTTGTCCCCGGAGGAACCGGAGAGGATCGCAATCGCGATCCTCTGTTCCGATCTTCCAAGATCGGGAACGGGGCTGAAGTCGGCTGGGGCTGCCGACTTTAGCCCCATATCTCACAAAGAAGATGTTGGAAATTGTATCCTAAGAGTCAATTGTCAGTGTGCTGATGATTGAATTGTGTAAATGAATTGACAAATTAATAAAGTGTTATTTGGCATTGTTCATCATTTCATTGTACATCTTCAAATGAACTCTTATATGATGAAGTCCTTAGGACTTGTTTTATGATAAAAGAGGATTTATCTTCAAGTCCTTAAACCTGTTCGCGACCAAATGATTTGCTGTTAATAGGACGATAGCATTGTCGAGATTAGGTCGTTGTGAGATATATACGTTAGTTATCCTCTTAACCAAGGAGTGTGGAGACACTGATATGTTGCACAGGTGAAGTGTAGGAGTACATTTTACTGAACGTGACCAATTTCGGAACACTCTACTGTCGAGAGATGTTTCGAGTGGATACGGGTATAAGTATCCCTCAAACCTGAGATCACCATAGTGACTAGCAAGCAACTCACTGTACTTTGGTACCGGATTAGCAGAATTTCTAATTCTGGGACGGAAGGTTACTAGGTGCAGTCAAGTACTTGTGAAATCAGTGCATGAGTCAAGATGAAATTGACCTCTCCTGAAAATAGGAGATAATGCTTTGTGTTCAATTTAGCAAAACCTTGGCCAGGGTAATCCTTGTGAGGAGTCACAGGATTTCTAAAGTTGATCATATAGAGGATGTACTTATTATAGAGTTGACATAACTCTGAAGTCATCTTGACATTAAGAGTCAAAGGGATGAATTATACAGTAACCATAGTCCAGGGTTACAGAATATTTGCTTCGCATAAATTCGGCTTATCCGGACGTCGGGTACCATTGCTAGATGGTCATTTCGATTAGTACAAGATGTTGTTCTTGTGCTACCAGCTTAGATTCGAACCTATGGGGTCACACGCATAGAAGTTTCTAGGTTGATCAAATGGTTGATTGATGATTAAGAATCATTCAGGGGTAATTTGATCAATTCGATTGACAAATTATCCTAAGCAAAAGTTGCATTAAAATAATTATTGAATTATTGGAGGGTTAATTAATAATTGGA
Source organism: Phoenix dactylifera (assembly GCF_009389715.1). NCBI lineage: Eukaryota > Viridiplantae > Streptophyta > Magnoliopsida > Arecales > Arecaceae > Phoenix > Phoenix dactylifera. Next base: position 23,105 of record NW_024067824.1, on the reverse strand, counting down.
TTACTAATAGATTCAATTTGATTGAATTATTGGACTTTAATTAAGCTAAATTGAATTAGATTCAATTTGGGCTAAATTAGGGTTTGACCTAATTCGATCGGGTTCGATCCGAGCCGATTGGGCATAACCTAATTGATCAGACTTGACCCAATTGGATTGGGCTTGACTCAAGTCAATTAAGAGTCCTTATTTGATGAGAATTAAGAGTCCAAATAATCAGAATTTATTATGAAGAAGAATTTCTAAAATTTAGGACCCTAGCTTTCTTTCTTGGAGAAGAAAGACACCTCATCCTTATCCCTAAAAGCAGTGGTGCGTATCCTCTTTATTTTTAGCCAATTTTTTGCGTGAGGAAAGAGGAGGCGTGGGGCTATTTTTCATAAAAATATGGCGCCTTAAATCTTCCTAAAATGATAGGAATCAAATTCCTAATTTGTAGGGACTGCATGGCGCATCAAGCAGGGTGGCATGCAGCTGAAGTTTGGGGTGCAATAACCCTCTGATTTTTAGGGATTCTTGGTCAAGATTAAAATAGAATTTGTTCATCTCTTAGCTTTCGATTCACCAAATTTTTTTGGGAATTTTATCAGCGAAATTTGTTGGCCAAAAGAGGTGTGAGGCGGGGGGGGGGGGGGGGGGGGGGGGGGTCTTTTGGCTATAAAAAGACCCCCATGCCTAGGGTTTAAAAAAGGATGGTCTTTAGAAAGGGTTCTAAATTCTGGAAAAATTTTGAAAGCCAGCCACCTTCTCTCCTCATTCTTCTCCTTCATCTCCATCCTTCATCCTCTCGAAGAAGAATCAAAAGTTGAGTGCTTCGAGGAAGAAAAGTTCAGCCACTGTAGCACCTCTGCACGAGCTAGCACTCCTGCAGTTGTGGATCTTCCTAGAGCTTCGGGTGGACTATCCGTAGAGGCCGGATGCGTGTGTGGCTATACAAGTTGATCAAGGCATCATCAAAGTTCTCAAAGCAAAAAGTTATGAGATCTGATCTTATTAAAAATTAAAATTAGAAATCAACTAGGTTGCCGAAATTTTGCATGACTACATGTTAGATATAGAATCATGCCTACTTGTTTAGGATAAATGTTTAAAGTTCTGGATCTATTTTTATTGTAGAGATATGATCTCTAGCATGCATAGAAATTAAATAGTTTAATTCATGCTTCCGCTGTAAAATTTTTAAAAATATATGCATGCGACCACCAGAGTTCCCAACAGAAGAGACATCCATCATTAGCCAAAACCCTATCCAAACGTTCCCAAATTCTTGCCTACCACTAGGTAAACCTCAACCAGAAAACCCCAAATCAACCAGAGCTCTTTGACAGACATATTTCTTGACAATATGGAGGTAAAGTCTCCTTTTACAACTATCGACATGCCCAAGTCCAACACTACACAGAGTTTCCTCCATAGACTTTGCCATACTAGACCATTTGTGCTAGTATAAATGCCAGCAAAAATCCAAGGAACACCAGAGCCTAAGAGGACTCCATACATATACTGACTAGAAGCAGATTTAAAATCGACAATACCTAATCATATCTCTGCAAGGCAATCAAGCCATCAGAGGAACCATAGGATTGGATGGTTTTGATATGCCAATGTACACCAAACCACCTATGCATTCTATTAAAAGAAGAACCATCTAGATGAGTTTCAAGTAGAACATAGTCGTGAAAAAATAAAGCTCAAATAGCCTTCTGAAACTAGCCAAGAATGCAAGCTTCCTTGCTCCTCATAAATTCTAAATCAACTAATTCATGGGCAATTGGAAGCTATCAAGGGAATTGCCTTATTTGCATATTTCTCCCCCTGCTCTTCACTCTTGGGCATATCTTGTACCCTGCTATTTAGGTTGCCATGCTCCTCTAACTTTCTTGAAGCTTTAGACTTAATATTTCCCTCTTCCCCTTGGGAATAAATAGCTTCTCCAAAATCCATCGATTCCCCAATGTTTCCGCAACCATTGACTTGGGACATGGCCAATGCAGCGGGGGGTTCTATATACACCCCCCCTATTGCTAAGGACACCCCCCAAAAACCAAAAAAAAATACCCAAACTAACCTTTAGTGTAATTACCATATTGCCCTTGAAATTTTTCCAGTACACCCCCTTCCTCCTCCTCCGTTTCGTTTTGAAAAGAAAAAAAAAAACACCCCTCAACCGAACAGAAGCCTTCTGTTCGGCACTGTTCAGCCGAACAGAAGCCTTTTGTTCGGCGATCCAGTGCCGAACGATTTGGGGAGGCGGGGGGGGGGCTACCTCGAGGTGGTCGTGGAGGCGCCGGCGAGGTGCTCGTTGCTCGGGAGATGGCCGGGGAGGTGGTTCCGGGAGAAGCCGGCGAGGTGGTCGGAGATCGGGAGAATGCCGGCGACGAGAGGGAGAAGGGGGAACGGGAGGGTTTTGGGCGTTGGCGAGGTGCTTTGGGCGGAACAGTTCAAAGGGAGACGGAGGGGGTTTGGCCGCCGGCGAGGTGCTTGAGGCGAGGTTTTTTGGGCGGAAGGGAGAAGCCGGCGGGTGTTTTGGAGGGGAAGAGCGGGGTGGGGGGGGGGGGGGGGGGGTTTGGGGGGTGTAGAGAGCAATTTAGGTGAGGGGGTGGGGAGGGTGGCGGGTAATTTAGGAATTTTTAATTTTTTAGGGGTGTCCTTAGCAAATGGGGGGGGTGTAGAGACTATTTAATTTTTTTTTAATTTTTGGGGGGTGTCCTGAGCAATAGGGGGGGTGTATATAGAACCACCCCAATGCAGCATGTCCTTCTGAAAAGCCATCCCCAACAATGACCCCTCCAGCCTTAGATGTAACTACCACAACACCCTTCTCGTGAGACATCTCCGCTCATTTGTTGGAGGTGTGGGTTAGGTCTTTTTAAGAGTCGAAGCCAATAACGGAGGAAGCTAGGGCCAAAAGGAGCTTTATGGAGATATCTAAATTTGCTGATTTGTCCAGATGGCTTGAGATGGATACAGTCATGCTCCATCGACCATGGATAGGGCATCAGGTCCCTAATTTTAGGTGATATAGGCCAACCCTAAGCTTAGATTTTGAAGTGGATCCCTTAGAGCTCATCTTGGCCCACAACGACCAATGATGCTTTATCTGAAGAGAAGGCTCAGCTCGAGAGTCTTGGTGACTCGTTCCATCATCAATCATTTTCTCGAATCCATTTTCTAAATCATCCTCCTCCATTCATTCTTTATCTCCCAAGTTGGTATCTTGAAGTAAATCCTCTTATCCCTTTTTACCTTCATCATAATTGTTGACCCTAAAGGATTGATTTTGATGATACAAAATAGCTGAGTCAAAAGCTGACTAATCTATTGCTTTAAGTTTAATTGATTAATTTCAGAAACTAAGAAGAAAGCCTTCAGCCACTCTTAAGTGAAGATGATCCATTTGAAGCTCCACATCAAGAAGTTGAAATCTAAAAGGCCATGAAAGCAATCCTTAGAAGCTTACATACAAGACGGAAAAATTTTACTCTGAGCTACCTTAAGAGTCAACCCCAAGCTTGCAACAAGTTAACTCTGGAACACTATCGTTGACTGATATACCTTCACGAGCCGATTGTAGCAGATCATGAGTCAATCCCAGAATAATCTTAGAGGACAGACAGAAAGCTAAAAACTTCATCACATTGACGAGTCGTCCCATGAAGTACTCAAGCTAGCCTAGTAAGAGTCGACCCGAGATAAAAGCAAGTCGACCTTAGAATGGCTACAAAAGAAGATAGAGAGCTGAGAAAATCATAGCATTGGCGAGTCGACCCATGAAAATTAAGAGCCGACTCCAATCAAATTAGAGCCGACCCTAGAAACAGTCTAGTTGACCCCAGAATGGCGACAATGAAAAGATAGAAAATAGTGAAAATTAATCTATTGAAGAGTTGATTACTGAAAGCAATGAGTCAATTTTTGAACTAAGAGAGCTGACTCCACGAGTGTCATAGAAGAAAGATAGAGTGTGGCAAAACTAGAAGCAATCTTAGTATGACTCCTGAAGATCACGAGTCAACTTATGAAGATCACGAGTCGATCCCTCTATGTCTGACAAAGTAATGGCAAGTTTTTCTGTAAATCAGAACAGCTTTTTTAATCTGACAACATCTCTATTAACTGTTTAACAGCTAGAAAACTACTACAACCTTCTCTAAAGAGTATAAATGCAAATAAAAACTAAAAAAAGGAGAGCTCAAGCACTACAAAAAAAAATCTATTAAAGCAAGAAAAAAAAGCAAGAAGAGAGAGCCTCAAAAAAGATATCAATCAAGTGCTTTTATTGCAAGCTGAACAATCACATCTTCAATATTAGAGAGTTGGTAAAGTGCTTTCAAGAGTAATCAAGTCAACCAACAGAGTCTAGCTCCATTTATTGTTTTATATTTATTGTTTTAGAGCTATATTCATTATGCTAAAATTCTTTCTACTTTTTCAACGTACCCCATATTTCATTGAGCATTAGTTCATAAATAGGCCTTCTCTGTTTAATGGCACAAACTACATTTATTGGAAAGCTCGAATGCATATTTTTATTCAAGCACTTGACTATGATATGTAGAGTGTCATAGTTAATGAACCTCATACACCCATAAAGATAATTGATAGTGTGTCTCTTTCCAAATCCAAAGAAGAATGAGATGAATTTGATAAGAAAATGACACAACTAAATGCTAAAGCCATTAATATTTTGTATTATTTATTAGAAGCTAATGAATTTAATCGCATATCTACTTGCACTTCTGCTAAAGAAATCTGGGGTACATTGCAAGTAACTCATGAAGACATTAACCAAGTTAAAGAATCTAAAATCAATATGATTGTACATAACTAAGAGTTATTTAACATGGCTTCTAATGAGTCTATTTCTAATATGTTTACTCATTTTACAAATATCATAAATAGTTTTAAAAGTCTCGATAAAAAATATTCTAACAGTCATTTGGTGAGAAGATTATCAGGTCATTGCCAAGAACATGAGAGGCCAATGTCATAGCTATCGAAGAAGGAAAGGACCTCAACACCCTTCCTCTAGAAGAATTGTTGTGTTTGCCGATGACTCACGAGCTATCTTTGGAGCAGAACCTTAAAGAAGAGCAATCAAAGAAAAGAAGGACCATTGCTCTCAAATCAACTACTCAATAAGAAGAAAACACAACACTAGGCCACTAATATGCTATGAATGCAAGAAACTAGGCCACAATAGATTGGACTGCCCACTACTGTGGAAAACTTAGAAAAGGCCAAAAAAGAAAGCAATGGTCGCTACCTAGAGTGATAACAATGAAATGAGTTCAAAAGAAAAAACCCAAAAAATAGCAAACTTATGCCTCATGATTCATGTGGATGAGATAAATTTTGAATCATTAAATGACATTACTTTTGATGAACTTCAAGAAGCTTTTTATAAACTATTAGATGAATTTAAAAAGCTTAGTCAAACAAGTAGAAAACTCAAACTAAAAAATCAAACATTGATAAATAAAAATAAAAATATTTTAAAAGTAAAACAAACATTACTATAAGAAAATTAGAACTTAAGTAATGAGGTAAACAAGCTAAAACCATTTGTTGATAAATTTATTTTGAGAACAAAAAAATTAAACATGATTTTAAACAGCCAACAAGTTGTTTTTGATAAAGTAGGACTTGGCTACAACCCTCTGCTAAAATAGAAATCTTTAAAAAAAATATTTATCAAATTATCAAACAATCAATCATGAAAACAACTTATTATAATTGTGATAAAACTGACCACAATTTCATTACCTATAATTGCAAAGTAAATAGCTTATATAACAAAGTTGTTGTTAAGAAAATATGAATTTTGAAACCATAATTACTAACTTGCAAGGATCCAAGAGAGCTGTTAGCATCCCTCATATGCCATGAAAATTTCGAAATAATTTTCAGATTGCAGCGGAAAAACATATGCGGGATCCGTTCATCGCATGAACGTATTTTAAAAATCTTTCGTTTGTAGATAGATTAGAATTAAATTATTTTAAACCATTTTAAAATCATTAAGAAGATCAGATCTTTACCTTGTGTGGGTAGATGGTCTCCGCAAATCTGATTTACGTGGATTTGTAGAAGGTTCGATGGAAGCCGCACAAGCGTCCGGCCTCTACGGGTATCCACACGAAGTATTGAACCGGTCGAAGCCTTCGTATCTCCTCGGGGTGCTAGCTCTCTTGCAGAGATGGCTTTTGATGGTTGAAGCTCTCCCTTTTCAATCAACTCTTGATTGATTTGTGAGAAGGAATAAAGAAAAGGAAGAAGATTGCAACACTTCTTACAGCCTTTTCTTTTGTTCTCGCGGTGGATGATGGAATAGAATAGGAATTAGCCCACACGCCTGCCTCCCTTTTCTTTTTGTTCTCACGGCTGAAAAACAAGAGAGGAGAATAGGGGGCTTGCGGCTGGCTACTCAAGGGAAGATTCCTTTTCTTTTAAATGCTCACGGCACAAACTTTTTGGGAGGGATTTTATAAGGGGGCAGCCCCTGGTTTTTTTAATATCGATAAGTGTGGAGCTCCTAACTTTTAGGAGCTCCATATTTATCCCAAGGAGAGGCGTACGCCCCTCCTTTTCCTTTCAATTAATGAGCCCAGGGAGGAGCCTACGCCCCTCCCTCATTTCTATCATGCACGTGGAGCTCCTAAACATTAGGAGCTCCAATGCTTATCCCTTTTGTGCCGCACAAAGAAGAGAGAGAGGAGGGCGTGAGCCCCTTCCTCTTATGTAGACTTAATCCTCCTTAGAGGAGGATTAGGTGCCCCGCTTTAAGTGATTCCTAATCTAATTAAGAATTATTTTAATTTATTAGATTAAATTAATTAAGATTTTAGAAATCCTACTCCAAATAGTACTTTAATTTAACTTGAAATCCCAATCTAATTAGGACTCCAAGAATCCTACTCCAAGTAGGACTCATGATCAAGTCCAATTAATTAAGTCTAATTAATTAAATTAAATTGCAATCCGATTATCAATTATCAATTATCAATCAATTATCAATTATCAATTAAGTTGAAGAATTCCTTCTTCAACTTACTAACTCTTAGCGGGTTAACCAATTATCAATCAAATTGATTATTTCTGATTCCTAATCACATTCAACCATCGGATCGGTCAATACCTCTAATGTGTGTGACCCCATAGGTTCTATTCTGACCGATAGTGAGATATATTGTGATCTCTATCATAATATCATTGAAAACTTCTTTTAATGGGTTGAAACAATTTCAACTCAACTCACCAGGGATCATCGACCATCAAGATGGTCCCTGTGAGTCTCACCATCCACCAGTGACACCTAGCAGCATGTAGTGGCAACCCAGCAGAATAGAATGATGAACCTCTAGGTGCAGTTATCGTATAATACAGTCCTTCTATCGTGGATCCCTACAGACCGAAGGTCATGGATAACTCGTCAAACCCCGTCGTCTGTCATATGTCTAGATTTATTCGACTTGAGTTCGAGAGTAGAAAACTCTTTTCCACTATATATTCTGCCCTGGCCAAGGTCTTAGAACTCAGTCTAATAAATCACATAGGATCACTCCTCATCTATCAAGGTCGATAGATTCCATGTAAGTGCATACCCTACTCTTACAGTGAACTTACTACAGCCAATCTACACAACAAGGATCCATATGACTAGAGACCATGTATATGTGTAGTCAAACTACAATAACCTCACTGTGAATAGCCGAAGCACCGCAGGTCAAAGGACCAGTCACACTACTGCAACATCAAGCAAGTCACTGACGAGTGGATGACATCCAAGTGACTTGTTGTCTTGGTCACGCTTAGTATCCTTGTTCTCTAACAAGCACCTGCACTTTCACTTCAGTGTCCCTACACTGTGGACTCGAGTCTCGTCCATCCATAAGAAAAGCAATCTCTTTACTGATCGGATTGATCACCATCCTCGTGATGATCCATTGATCAGGAGCATTTAGAAATTAATCACCAATGATACATGGCTCAAATTCTCAACTCTTGAGAATATGTATCATCATCTTATTAATTTCTTGGACGATTCATAGACACATAAACAATATGAATGAAAAGATGCCCATTTATTATTCAATAATAATAAAGTCAAGTACAAATTTATGTCCTAGAATTAATAATGTGTCCGCCAGATTGGCTTCTAGGGCATACATCTAACAATCTCCCACTTGCACTAAAGCCAATCATATATCTAAGTCCCATCTTCTCAAGGTGGGCTTCAGTCTTCTGCTGATTTAACTGCTTAGTGAGCGGGTCCGCCACGTTATCCGCGGAGTCTACTCTCTGCACCTCGAAATATTTCTTTTCGAGGTAGTCGCGTATGAGGTGAAAGCGCCGCTCTATGTGCTTGGACTTCTGATGAGACCTAGGCTCCTTAGCAAGAGCTATGGCGCCATTATTATCGTAGTAGAGTGTGATGGCATTACATCTAGCTCTGTAATGAATTTTTTGAACCAGAAGGCTTTCTTTGCAACTTCAGAGGCGGCGATATACTCAGCTTTCATGGTAGAATCAGCAATGATCGGTTGTTTGGAACTTTTCCAATTTACCGTACCACCATTGCACAAGAACACATATCCAGATGTAGACTTTCTATCATCAATATCAGTCATGAAGTTTGAATCTGTATATCCTTCTACCTTTAACTCTGATGATCCTCCAAAAACCAAGAACAAATCTTTAGTTCTTCTTAAGTACTTAAGAATGTTCTTCACAACAGTCCAGTGTTCTTCACCTGGATTCGACTGATATCTGCTAGTGACAGTCACAGCAAGGGCTATATCAGGTCGTATACATAGCATGGCATACATGAGGCTCCCTATTGCCGAAGCATAAGGGATCTTGCTCATGCGTTGTATCTCTTCAGATGTGTTGGGGCACATCTTCTTGGAGAGATGAATCCCATGCCTTAGGGGTAATAGACCCCTCTTGGAGTTTTCCATACTGAATCTCTTCAGTACCTCCTCTATGTACATCTTCTCTGTTAGGCCAAGCAACCTCTTAGATTTATCTCTATAGACCTTAATCCCTAAAATGTAGGATGCTTCCCCAAGGTCTTTCATGGAGAACTCTTTTGACAACCAGACCTTGACCGAGGTTAGCATGGGAATATCATTCCCTATCAAAAGGATGTCATCCACGTACAGTATGAGGAACACGACAGCACTCCCACTAACCTTCTGATAAACACTCGGTTCCTCTTCATTCTTGATGAAATCAAACGATTTGATCGCATTATTGAAACGAGCGTTCCAACTCCGAGATGCTTGCTTTAGTCCATAGATGGACCTTTGCAGCTTGCAGACCTTGTGATCTCCATCACTGAAAGTGAAACCCAAAGGCTGCTCCATATAGATATCTTCATCAAGATATCCATTCAGGAAAGCAGTTTTCACATCCATCTGCCATATTTCATAATCATGAAATACTGCAATGGCAAGCAATGTTCGAATGGATTTCAGCATGGCTACAGGTGAAAAGGTCTCCTGATAGTCAATGCCTTCGCGCTGACTATACCCTTTCGCCACTAGCCTTGCCTTATAGGTCTCTACCTTTCCATCCGAATCTATTTTTCTTTTGTAGATCCATTTACATCCAATAGGTACTATACCTTCTGGTAGATCTACTAAAGTCCAGACTTGGTTGGAATACATGGAGTCTATCTCTGACTTCATGGCTTCCAACCATTTCTCGGAATCGATATCTGATATCGTCTCGTTGTAGGTATTAGGATCCTGCATATGTTCCCTATCTCCCATGAGGAACATTTCCTCTATATCCTCTACTAGTATACCTAAGTATCTATCGGGAGGATGGGAGACCCTACTTGATCTACGAGGTGGAGGACGTACTATGTGTACTGGCTCTATGTGAATAGGTTCTATAGGATCCATTACTCGTTGCTTTTCAGAGACTTTCTCTTCAAGCTTAATTTTCCTCCCACTGCCTCTATCAAGGATAAACTATTTTTCCAAGAAGATGGCATGTCGGCTCACAAACACATTGTGATCCTCTGAGATGTAAAAATTGTATCCTAATGACTCTTTAGGATATTCTATGAAACGAGCACTTATGGTCCTAGGCTCTAACTTGTCCTCCTGTTGTCGCTTGACGTGGGCCGGACATCCCCAAATCTTGAGATGACCAAGACTCGGCTTCTTACCATGCCATATCTCATACGGTGTGGTAGGAACGGATTTAGAGGAAACTCTATTCAATAAGTAAATTGCGGATAATAAGGCATCTCCTCAAAGAAACATAGGTAGATCAGTGAAGCTCATCATGGATCGGACCATATCCAACAGAGTCCGATTCCTCCTTTCTGACACCCCGTTGAGTTGAGATGTACCCGGAGGCGTCCATTGTGAGACTATGCCATTCTTCTTGAGATAGTCCCGAAATTCTCTACTAAGATATTCTCCTCCTCGATCTGATCGAAGAACCTTAAGGGTTTTTCCAGTCTATTTTTCTACTTCATTTCTGAATTCTTTGAACTTTTCAAAAGACTCAGTTTTGTATCTCATAAGATGCACATACCCATATCGTGAATAGTCATCGGTAAAGATAATGAAGTACAAATAACGATCCCTGGCTGACACATCAAATGGGCCACACACATCAGTATGTACCAGGGTAAGTATTTCAGTAGTCCTCTCCCTATGTCCTACAAAGGGTAATCTAGCCATTTTTTCTTGAAGACAGGACTCACAAATTGGATATGACTCGAAAGTCAATGGGCCGAGAAGCCCATCTTTCTCCATTTTGTTCATTCTGTCCTCTCCAATATGGCCAAGCCTGAGGTGCCACAAATACTTCTGGTTTATCTCATCTCTGGATCTTTTAGATCCTATGGCACTCACTACTTGCTCAGACACATTCACTGACACATCAACATGCAAGTGATAGAGACTGTCAATCATGAAACCACGTGCAACTAATTTATTTCTGAAATAAATAGAACAACAGTCTTTGTCAAAGGTCAAAACATGACTATCCTGTGCTAAACATGAAACAGAAATCAAATTTCTGCTAGCAGCAGGGACATAATAACAGTCTCTAAGCAATAAACTAAATCCAGACGGTAATCGCAGAGGATAGGTGGCCCACAGCTACAGCAGCAACTCTTGCCCCATTGCCTACCCTAAGGGTCACTGCACCTTTCGCCAGCCTCCTACTTTTCTTTAGACCCTGCATAGTAGTGCACAAATGAGCACTAGAACCAGAATCCAAAATCCAACTAGAAGTAGAAGAAACCGTAAGGTTAGTTTCAATTACGAGCAAGTCTAACATACCTTCAGAAGGTGTGTCTACCTTTTTGTTCTTTAGGCTCTCGAGGTATGAAGGGCAGTTCCTTTTCCAATGGCCATCGACGTTGCAGTGGAAATATTTTCCTTTGTCATTAGCCTTTTTCTTCTGAACTTCCTTCTTTGGCTTCTTGTCTTTCTTCTGCTTCTTAACAGGCTTCTTTTTCTTCCAAGTAGACTTTCTCTTGGAATCAGAAGTCAGCTCAGCAGGTAGAATAGAGCCCCTTGAACCTTTCAAGGCCCTTCAGCAGTTACCAATATATTCAACAATTCAGTCTTAGTGCATTCAATCTTATTCATATGATAGTTTACTATAAACTGCCCAAATGAATCAGGAAGGGATTACAGGATCAGATATATCTGCAGTTCCTTATGCATGGACATACCGAGCTTCTCAAGCTCCTCGAGGTCCTTGATCATAGTCAAACAGTGATCGTGGACAGACTGCCCCTCGCGCATCTTTGCTTTGAAGAGTCTCTTGGACACTTCAAAGCATGCAGTGCGGCTCTACTCACCATACAACTCTTGCAGGTGAGCCAGTATTTCCCTAGCAGTCTTCATGTTCTCATGCTGGCATTGAAGTTCATTAGTCATGGATGCCATGATGTAGCACTTGACCCTAATATCGTCATCTGTCCACTTTTGATGCGTCTCACGCTGATCATCAGTAGGACGTGCTGGTAACCTAGGGATGTCACTCTCGAGCACATACCCTAATTTTTCACAACTCAGAACTATTTTGAGGTTTCTCAGCCAGTCTTTGTAATTGGTTCCGGTCAGTCGGTTGGTTTCAAGAATACGGGTCAAAGGGTTTGAAGCTGACATTGTGATCTGTAGAGAGTAAAGATTCTAGTTGGACTTTGTACTTGAACTCTATTTGTTTTAGGGACTTTTAAAACAAATATGCTCCCACTATTTTCTCGAATCCCTCATACTCCTCTGATGGAGAAACGAAAACCCTACACGACTAGAATTTCTAGTAGGTACTGCGGTCTCACCGATTTACATGCCGCCTCACCTAACAGTTATTGGTGACATATAAATGGATGAGTGTACAACTCTTGTACAATGCTTCTCAAGCAAATTGCAGTGGTACTTGGTCTCTAAGGCATGAAGACCTCACCTAACAGTTATTGGCCCCATTACTTTGTCAAGTGAAACCCACCGTATAACCGCAGAAATAAAGTCGTCATTGGGTCCTCACCTAACAGTTATTGGTGCCCAACCCCACCTTTACCCCACAAATAGAGAGGTCCAGTCCCCCGATGCAACTTGCCCACTGTGTCCAGCCGAGACAAATCAACACCAAAAAGACCTTAGCAGCTCTACTACGGTGGAAGACCTATGGACTTAATATTGCATAATCAAGTCTTAGTGTTTGCAACTTGAGTTCTTCATAAGAGGTAATCGAACAATTAGCTAAGTAAGCAGGTGGGAGGCTCTTCTTACTCAAAGAGTAAGGTCCTAACTAAGTAACCACCTTTTAGGCTTGCCTAGACACTAATTAGATCAATTAATCTAATATGACTAACTCATGTTGGTTCACCCTTGACTGATTAGGGAGGTTTCGAATTAGGTCTCACTCGATCGCGTATTCACATCTCATGCAAATATAAATCTACCCGCATAATCATAAGCATTAAACATCCAGGCATTTATCAAAAATAAAATTAATGGTGATGATCATAGATCCAGGATGGGGTCATTTTACAAGCACATGCACGTCAATTGGTTTGATCGTCTTCAACTCTTGACTCGATCTTGATCCCTTAGGTCCAATTGTGATCAACTCCTTGATCTATCTTCAATCAACCCTTGATCTCGATCCGCGCATGTTGAGCTTGTTGATGTACATATCGATTAACCATCGACGTGCAACACACATCACAGGTTACATCCCAGATTGCTTTAAAAATTAAAATAAAAATAAAAAATAAATTACAACCCTTTTTATGAGACACGCAGGTCTCTAATACATGAATTTAAGATGCACGCAGGCATCTGAAAATTAAAATTACATGCATCACAGAACATCGCAAAACATTTCAGCACATTCAAAGGGTCCATCCATGATCATCACCATACGCATCACATGCATAAAAATTATTTTCAGATCTGATATTTAACTGATTATTTCATCTCATGACTTGCTGATTATACAAGATATGATTCTAAATATTTGTAATCATATTATCAAAGCATTAGAATCATTAATCCAAGCATCCAATAATTAGTATGCAGAAAAATCAGCAAGCTGAAAATTCTGCATACATAAATTTCAGCAAGCATAATCCATTAAATTTCAGATCTAAAATGCCTTAAAAAATTTAATTCTAATCTTAATCTACATAACCATGGCTCTGATACCACTGTTAGCATCCCTCATATGCCATGAAAATTTCGAAATAATTTTCAGATTGCAGCGGAAAAACATATGCGGGATCCGTTCATCGTATGAACGTATTTAAAAAATTTTTCGTTTGTAGATAGATTAGAATTAAATTATTTTAAACATATACATATACACATACATATACATATACACATACATATACGCATACGTATACATATACATACATATACGCATAAGTATACATATACATATACACATACGTATACGTATACATATACATATATGTATACATATACACATACGTATACATATACATACACATACCTATACACATACGCATACGTATACATACACATACACATACGCATACGTATATGTTGCTGGAATTTGGACCCGGGGGCGACCACTAGGCCAGGAAGGAGGAGCTCCGGTGAGAATCGGCGAGCGGCGGTCTGGCGGCGCACGACGTCCTCCGGGAGACCTGCAAGAAGCCGGTGGCCGGGGTTTCCGGCGCCGGCCCTCCGAAGCTTAAGTCAGAGAGGGCAAGTGTATGAACAGGAGAAGTAGTGAATATTCAGAGTTTCCATCTCCCAGCCCCTTTTAAAATGGAGAAGTTCCTCTTTTATAGAGGGGGCTGGGTTACCTGTGATGTGACGGGGCAAACGGTCTGTCGTACGATTGGGCATGCAGTAGAAATTAATGCTCGATCGTGTGAATCAATGCTGTTACTGTAGGAGATTAGGCCGAAACTCTCAAGTCATCGTGGAATCATGCCATCATTCGTAGCCAAGCAGGTTTGCCATAAGGAGCTTGATGTCCGTAGACGGCAGAAGCCATACACTTTAATTGTTGAGTAAACTGAGTGCCCGTAGGGGCCATGCGCTATGATTGTTGAGTAAACCGAATGCCTGTAGGAGTCGTATGCATTGATTGTTGACGAAGGCAAAGCATAGTTTTTCGGTCGCGCTGCGGAGGGATGTGTCCACAGCGTGCGAGTCGGGCGTCTTTGGATCGGTAGGGCCGCTCGGAAGCTTCCAGGTCGGAGGAGGTCTGCTCGGGCGCTTCCACGTCGAAGGGTCCGCTCGAACGCCTCCAGGTCGAAGGAGGTCTGCTCGGGCGCTTACAGGTCGGAGGGTCCGCTCGGACGCCTCCAGGTCGGAGGAGGTCTGCTCGGGCGCTTCCAGGTCGGAGGGTCCGCTCGGACACCTCCAGGTCGGAGGAGGTCTGCTCGGGCGCTTCCAAGTCGGAGGGTCCACTCAGATGCCTCCAGGTCGGAGAAAGTCTACTCGGGCGCTTTCAGGTCGGAGGGTCCGCTCGGACGTTCACGCAAGCGTGACGACTTATATTTTTCCTCCCAACACTATCCCCCCGACTTCTGAGCTCGAGCTGCTTGCAGGCTTGAGAGCGGGAAGTAGCTACGGTCGTATTAATATGGATTAGGAAAATTTTGAATTATCGCGCGCTTCAAGGCGCTTTTAATGGGCGGCGTCTCCTTTTTCGGAAATGTTTCATCAGGAGGGTACCTTTTCATTTTTCGAATCATCTTCGCATCGTGGGCTCATGATGGGGCCACACGATCCGACAAGGCGCTTCCATATTCGAAGCGTCAGCTCGAATTGAATGCAGCACTTTAATTTTCGGGGTCAACACGTGTCGTGATCTGGACGGGGAGCAGTGCTCCGCCTAGCAGATCTAGGTTGTCAGAGGGATTTATATATAAATCCCTACTTGGCCGTCTCTGACTTCTTTCCCATTGTCTTTCTCGGTCTTCTTCCTAGTCCGAAGCGGCCGATCCTCCATTACCTCCGGCGAACTCCCAAAGGTGTCCTCCTCTTCGTTTGCTCGGAGCCCTTTCTTTCTCCCCTCTCTGCTCTCTCTCTCTTCTTCTTTTTTTCCTAATGGGTCTTGGTCCGGATGAAATTGAGTCCACAATGAGTGAGGTGGAGGTTGAGATGGCCGAGAAGTGGTTTTTTCCTCGGCGAGGGTTCCGTTTGGAACCCACTGGGTTGGGGGATCGGGTAACGAACCCCCCTGTAGGTCAGATCGGAGTGTATTTGGAGGCACTCTGGGCCGGCCTACGATTTTCCTTCCATGGGTTCGTGAATGAATTGCTCGGGGAGTACCAACTCGTCCCGGCGCAACTTGCTCCGAACGCATGGAGGATGATTATCGGGTTCCTGTCCTTGGGCATGGCATACGGGATCCCGTCTTCCGTGAATGTCTTCCGGCGGCTCTTCATGTTGAAGTCCAACCCGGGAGACGGAGAGTGGCTCTATATCGCCCTTCGGGGGGGCACTCTTCCAGGGCGCTCCGACGTCCATTCATGACTGGAAGAAAAAAAATTTCTTTTTGGGTTCCGAGCGATCATGGGGGTTCGATCCTAGGTGGAGGCAGAGCCGGCTCAAGACCGCCAACAAACTCCCTAGGCTTTCCACGCGCGAGCAGGGGATCCTTAATGCCGTTCGCGGCCTCGGGGATGGTATTCTTCTGAGCGGCCTCGTGAGCGAGGACGCTCTAGTCAATGTCGGTCTGAGCTCGGCGCGCCCTCAGGGTAAGGGTAGTAGTAACTTAAAAAATTTCCTTTCTTCTTTTTTCTCATAATATTTTACAAACTTATTTTGCTCGTCCTTGCAGACATTGCGAAAATGGTGACCAAGAGCGGAGCTTTGTACGCTCGGTTCCGAAAGATGGCGGCCGAGCTCGGAGGAGTCTTGCCCGAGCCAAAGAAGAAGGCCAAGGTCTCGGCTGATGGGGCCGCCGAGAAGAGTGCTCCCCGAGTTGAGCCCTCCGAAGCTGCTCGGAGGGGGCGCTCGAGCTCCGAGCCCAGGAGCTCAGTAGGAGCTCAGTAGGGGGCGCTCGAGCTCCGAGCCCAGGAGCTCAGTAGGAGCTGCTCGCAGATCCCTGGTCGGCCGTCTGTCCGACCCGAGCGCCCGGCATCCGAGCCGGGCAGCAACCGAGGGGCCGCGAGGCCGCCTTCGCCGAAGGCGATAAGGCCCAGCCTCCTCGACCCACCGGAGGATGAGGGCCAACAAGAAAGGTGGCCCTACATTCCGGAATGGGCAGTGTTCGAGGGCGACTCAGCCCTCGAGAATGTTGAGACGGCGCGGCAGATCTTCCGCGTCGCACTTCTTCCCGCCGACAGGGCAAAAATTCAGGCCATGAGCCTGAACAATTTTCTGGAGTCAACTCGCCTCTCCGCTGTTCGGGTAAGTCTATTCATTATTTACTATTATTTATTATTATTTTTTGCACTTTTAGCTTTCATGCCCTAATTTTATCCTCGGCCTAACTTCTCTTTGCCCTACTTACAGCACCTCCACAAGATTGATACACTGATCACGATCGGCGCAGACTATAAGGAAAGAGCTCGTCGGTGCTCACGGGCACAGGAAGAGGCCGAGAAAAAGCTGGCAGAGGCCGAGCTCCAAAAGAATGAGCTTTTGCTTAGATTTGGGGCCAGCAAGGACGAAGTCCAAATTTAGGTCGCGGAGCTCGAGGAAAAAAGGGCCGCTCACGCTCTGATTAGATCCGAGGTGCGGGCCGCCGAGGCTCGTTTGGCCGAGGCACAGTCCCTGCTCGTCGTTCGCGAGCAGGAAATAAAGAATATGGAGCTGAAGGCCGAGCAACTCGAAGCTCGGAAGAAGGAGGTCCGGGAGCAGGCCCAGAACGCCGCTCAACTCTTCCGTGAATCGGAAGAGTTTCGTGACCTGCTCGAAGAGGAAGCCGTGAACGGGCTCATCCAGGGCTTCAACGACTTCCGCAATCAACTGAGGCGGCTCTGCCCCGACTTCGACCTCGACCTGCTTCAATCGGGAGCGGGCGTCGAGGAGTCCGAGGCAGATGACTCGGTTGAGGCGGAGACTCAGGCGGTTGAAGAAGCCGCTCAAGAGGCTGAGGTCGCTGCCGAGGAAGGTACGGCGGGAGCACCCGAGGCTGCTCCCGAAGTTGCTGAGGACGGCCGGGCCGAGACCTTCGCACGGAGGAGCCAGCTGCTGCCGAGGGCTTGGCGGGAGTTCCTGAAGCTGCCCCCGAAGCTACCGAGGACAGTGGGGCCGAAGGAATCCCGGCTGCTGGTGCTGCGCTCGCCCCTTAGGATTTTCTTTTTCTTTTGTTATTTTTGTAAAGGAGGATGGCCTTTATGTCTGTTATACGGCCGAGCCTCAATTTTGTACTCAGCCTTCGGGCTTTTCTTCTAAATGAATTTTCTTTTTCAAATTTGTGTAATTGATTTAAGTCTCGCTTCTCAGTAGATCTAAGTTTCTTCGGGTTCACTCAAGTTCATGGACTTGGGCTCTGCGGCCTCAACCACATTTGTTACGTAGTCAAACTTAGGTTTGGCATATTTGCCAAGTCCCTGGATTCGAGTCCTAAGTTCCCGCTGCTCGGACCCTCGACCAGCGATATCGCTGTATTTAGGTCCGAGAGACACTCGCCTGTCCTCGGGCTCGTCAAGCCTTCGGGCTGCCGAGCCCTAGAACCTGAGGTCGCTAACTTGGCTCAAATTTCATCGACTCCATGAGCTCGGACCTCTAGTCACCGAAGCGGATTGTCGGACCCCCCCGACTTAAACAGGTCTAGGTTCAGGCCCGATACAAGTCCCCAAGCTCGGGATCGAATTTCGCCGAGCTGCCGGTATAAATCGAACTAGGATTCACTAACGAGTAGTGCGCGTGGGGTCAATGAGGCCAGCCCATGATTGACCCGGCAAAGCACCCGACACTGGTCAGGACTTTATTTAAGCATTCAATCGGTGCAGGAACGAATGAAACAATGAAAGTACTGATTAAAATGTACCTTTTGTACTGTCGAAGTCGAGCGTCTCACGCCGAGGTCGGCAGCTTTGTTCCTCGACAAACTTTTAAGGATGCTCTTTTGCTCGGGATCCACTTTCTGGGGACGCCGGCACATTAGGAGAAATAGTTGCCATTGGAGATCTGTGTGGGCGTCGCTTTGTCGTCCACGAACATTTTGGGGGCTCTGTTGTCAATCATAAATATTTTGGAGGGCCGCGAAGGTACTACCCCGTCATCCCGAGGTCGAGGGAGCTCGGGCTCACTGTAGACTCGTCGGAAGAACTCGACCTTAGTCGAGGAGGCGCTACGGGGGGCCGCGAAGGTACTACCCCATTGTTGGTGTTGAGCGCCACGGAGGGCCACGAAGGTACTACCCCATCTTTCCGAAGTGTCGAGGAAGCTCGGGCTCACTGTCGACTCGTCGAGGCATCTCGACCTTAGTCGAGGAGGCGTTACGGGGGGCCGCGAAGGTACTACCCCGTTGTTGATGTTGAGCGCCACGAGGGCCGCGAAGGTACTATCCCGTCTTTCCGAAGTGTCGAGGGATCTGGGCATGCACTGTCGACACTCAGGGCATCTCGACCTTAGTCGAGGAGGCGCTACGGGGGGCCGCGAAGGTACTACCCCGTTGTTGATGTTGAGCGCCACGGAGGACCGCAAAGGTACTACCCCATCTTTCCGAAGTGTCGAGGTATTTGAGGGAGATCGAGATCGAGCTCGACATTGGCACTTCAGACTTCTGGCTAAGGCGCCCGGTGTTGCCCGGTGTTAATTCTAGTATCCGAGCGAGGTCGTATATACGAGCCGGGCTGGGTCGTCTGAGATTCATGAAACATTTAGTCATCAGGAGAAACGCAGCACGGTTGAACGATTGCAGATAAATTATTGTAAAAAGATAAGACTCATGCTCCGATCAGAGAGAACCCTCGGGGTCCTATTGGTAATACACCCGGAGGTTTTCAGAACTCCAGCTTCGTGGAATGGGGGTCCTCTCGAGAGACTCCAGCTTGTATGCCCCGGGTCGCTGGACGCACGCGACCCGGTAAGGTCCTTCCCAATTCGGAGCCAACTTCCCTTGCTCGGTCGGCTGAGAGGCTTCAGCCCTTCTGAGGACGAGGTCCCCCACTTTGAATGATTTGACTTTGACTCTGGCGTTGTAGTATTGCGTCGTATTTTGCTGGTACCTCGCCATGCGGACTCGGGCGGCTTCCCTTGTCTCCTTGATTAGGTCCAGGTTGTTTCTGAGCTGCGAAGAGCTAGAGTTGGCGTCATAATGCTCTACCCTTGAGGAAGGGAGCCCGATCTCCAATGGGATGACGGCTTCCGTTCTATATATCAAATTGAAGAAAGTTTTGCCGGTGGGTACACGGGAATGTGGTCCGATAAGCCCACAGGACGTTGTATAGTCTTCGACCCACTGTCCCTTGGACTGGTCGAGCCTAGCTTTGAGCCTCTGCAAAATAGTACGATTCGTTACCTCAGTTTCTCCATTCGTCTGAGGATGCGCGATCGAGGTGAAGCGGTGGTCGATGCCGAGCTCGGAAGCAGAACTCTCTAAAGCGAGCGTTATCAAACTGGCGGGCCGTTGTCTGATATGAGGATGCGGTGAAGTCCGAATCTGCAGATAATTGACTTCCAGACGAAATCCACATCTTCTGCTCGGTGATCCGGACAACTGGCTCAGCCTCAACCCATTTTGTAAAAATAGTCAATAGAGACAACCAAAAATTTCCTTTGCCCGGTTGCCAGGGAAAATGGTCCTAGAATATCAATTCCCCATTGGGCAAATGGCCAGGAGGAACTGATCGAGGTCAATAGGCCGAGGGTCGGCGTTGGATATTGGCATTCCTCTGGCATCGGTCGCATCTCCGGACGAAGTCCAGCGTATCCTTCTGGAGTGTCAGCCAATAATATCCCTGGCGTAGGATCTTATGCGCCAGTGCTCGGCCTCCCAGATGATTTCCGCAAAATTCCTTCGTAGACTTCACGTATCGCATAATCCGCCTCTGTCGGGCGGAGGCATCTAAGGAGGGAAGAGGTAAAAGATCTCCGATAAAGCTTGCCTTCATACAATATGTACCGAGTGGCTAGATGCTTGACTCGGCGAGCCTCGCGTTCATCACTGGGGAGGACTTCATCCTGTAGGTAGCTGATGAGCTCGTCCATCGAGCTCGGCTCGACCTCGATGCAAAGGGTCGGCTCGAGTTCCTCCGTGCTGGGCATTTGGAGATACTCCAGCGCTGCTGCTTTGGGGAGCTCGCTCATACGGGAGGACACTAACTTCGATAATTGATCTGCTCTGAGATTCTCCGACCTGGCAATGTGTTGGATGTGGAAAGAGCTCAGAGTCGAGATGAGGTATCGCACTTTCTGAAGATATTTCTGCATTGATGGGTTCCCTGGCTTCAAAATCTCCCAAGATTGGCTTACAACTAGTTGGAAATCACTGAAAACCTTCAGGTTCTCGACCTTCAGCTCCTTAGCTAGCTTGAATCCGGCAATAAGTGTCTCGTACTCCGCTGCATTATTCGAGGCGGAGAATTCGAAGCGCAGAGCTTATTCTGCAACTACCCCATCCGGGCTGGTGAGGATGAGGCCTGCTCCGCTACCCCCCGAGGTCGAGGAGCCGTCCACATGTAAGGTCCATGGTTGTTCCAAGGGCTCCTCCGCTGTAGGTATGGGCTCGGGCTCGTCGGGCACAGTACACTTCATGATAAAGTCGGCAAGCGCCTGGGCTTTAATTGTTGGCCTCGGACGATATTCAAGATCAAATTCTCCGAGCTCGACTGCCCACTTTGTAATTCGACCAGCACGATCTGATCGTTGCAGGATCTGCTTCATCGGCTGGTCAGTAAACACGGCCACTGTGTGAGCTTGGAAATAGGGTCGGAGTCTCTGAGCTCAGACGACCAGGGCAAAGATAGTCTTTTCCAGTTTGGAGTATCGGGTCTCAGCATCCCTCAAGATCCGGCTAGTGTAGTATAGCGGTCTCTGAAGCTTGATCTCCTCTCGGATCAGGATCGAGCTCACTGCAACTGGAAAAACAGCCAAAGTACAGATAAAGGAGCTCATCCTGCTGAGGCTTCATGAGCAAAGGAGGAGAAGCGAGAAGACGCTTAAGCTCTTCAAAGGCTCGCTGGCATTCTGCCCGACCACAAGAAGTTCTTCAGCCGCTTAAGAACCGCGAAGAACGGGAGACAGCGCTCGGCAGACCGGAAAATAAATCTTCCGAAAGCTGCAACCCGTCCCGTGAGCCGCTGTACCTCTTTAACTGTCCTCGGGGGCACCATCTCTTGGAGCGCTCGATCTTCTTGGGATTGGCTTCAATTCTCCATTGGATAATCATGAAGCCAAGGAACTTGCCCGAGGTGACTCCGAATGCACATTTTGTAGGATTGAGCTTCATTCGGTACCTTCGAAGCATGGAGAATGCTTCGTCAAGGTCAGCACATGATCCTTCACCATTCGGCTCTTCACCAACATGTCATCAACATAGACCTCCAGGTTTCGACCTATTTGGTCTTTAAAGATCGGCTTGACCAGCATTTGATAAGTTGCTCCAGCATTCTTTAAGCCGAAGGGCATCACTTTGTAGCAATAGGTGCCCCCGTCAGTAATGAAGGCCGTCTTTTCTTCATCTTCTGGCGCCATCCGGATCTGGTTGTATCCTGAGAAGGGCGTCCATGAATGTCAGCAACTCATGTCCTGACGTGGAGTCCACGAGCTGGTCGATGCTAGGGAGTGGGAAAGCTGTCCTTCGGGCAGGCCTTGTTTCAGGTCGGTGTAGTCTACGCACATGCGCCACTTTCGCTAGCTTTTCTGACAAGGACCACATTGGCGAGCCACTCCGGATAGGATATCTCCCGGATGAAGCCGGCCTTGAGGAGTTTGGTCGACTTCCTCGGCCACCGCTCGTTATCGTTCCGGGCGGCACTCCGCTTCTTTGCTGCACGGGCTTGCAGGTCGGCTTCATTTGGAGTCGGTGGACCACGACCTCCGGACTATCCCCAGCATATCAGCGGGCGACCAGGCGAAGATATCCTTGTTGGCCCGTAGGAAGCTAACAAAGCGATCTCTCTCACGAGCGTCAAGATCGGAGCCGACCTGGAAGGTTAGCTCGAGACAATTTTCTCGTAAGAAAATTTGGGTGAGTAGCTCACCAGGCTCTACCCGCTTCTTCTGAGGGTCGACCCGTGTCTCTAAAGTTTCAGCTGAGAGCTTGTCATCTGGTGTCGAAGTCGACACCTTGGCCGGTTGCTTCGCCTCATGGGTCGCCATGTAGCATCGCCTCGCTACGCCTGGTCCCCACGGACTTCGTCGACTCCTTGGCTGATGGGGAACCGCATAAGTAGGTGGTAGGTTGAGACCACGGCTCAAAGAGTGTTGAGCCCTGGTCGTCCAAGGATGGCGTTATAGGCCGAGGGCAAGTGCACCACGAGGAAATCCATCCTCACGGTACTCTCTCGGGGGGTGAGCCCGACCGTGACCAGGAGATTGACCTCGCCCTCCACCAGAATCAAGTCTCCGTAAATCCGACTAGTGGGGCGTTCATCCTCCATAACTGCTTCTCTGTCATCCCATTCTAGAATAGGCATCAAAGTACAAAACATTCGTCGAGCTTCCATTATCAACTAGGAT